>NC_092759.1:11941763-12191763 GCF_047496795.1 Chiloscyllium punctatum | reverse complement strand
GGATAGATGCCAAAAGGATGCTTTTCCGTGAATGAGGGGACCGAGATTAAAACTAAAGGGTTCCCCAAATATGACAGAGATGCAATGGAATCTTGTCTCGCCAAAAGTCATTAGCCTTTAGAGTTCTTTCCCTCAGAGCACGGTAGGGGCGTCAGGTCATTGTAAGGTCAGGTCATTGGCTGTACTCAAACCTTGGTGAGACAAATTTTTTTAAAGAATAGAATCCCTACATTGCGTAAACAGGCCCTTCAACGCAACAAGTCCACACCAACCCTCCAAGAGTAACCCACCTGGACCCATTTCCCTCCCCTATTATCCTATAACTACACCTGACTAATGCACCAACCTACACATCCCTGAACACTATGGGGCAATTTATCATGGCCCATCCACCCTAACCTGCACATCCCTGAACACAGTGGGGTAATTTAGCACGGCCAATTCACCCTAACCCACACATCCCTGAACACTATGGGGTAATTTAGCATGGCCAATCCACCCTAACCTGCACATCCCTGAACACTATGGGGTAATTTAGCATGGCCAATCCACCCTAACCTGCACATCCCTGAACACTATGGGGTAATTTAGCACGGCCAATCCCCCCGAACCTACACATCCCTGAACACTATGGGGTAATTTAGCATGGCCAATCCACCCTAACCTACACATCCCTGAACACTATGGGGTAATTTAGCACGGCCAATCCACCCTAACCCACACATCCCTGAACACTATGGGGCAATTTATCATGGCCAATCCACCCTAACCTGCACATCCCTGAACACAGTGGGGTAATTTAGCATGGCCAATCCACACTAACCTAAACATCCCTGAACACTATGGGGCAATTTAGCACGGCCCATCCACCCTAACCTGCACATCCCTGAACACAGTGGGGTAATTTAGCACGGCCAATCCACCCTAACCCACACATCCCTGAACACTATGGGGTAATTTAGCACGGCCAATCCACCCTAACCTGAACATCCCTGAACTCTATGGGGTAATTTAGCATGGCCAATCCACCCTAACCTACACATCCCTGAACACTATGGGGTAATTTAGCATGGCCAATCCACCCTAACCTACACATCCCTGAACTCTATGGGGTAATTTAGCACGGCCAATCCACCCTAACCTACACATCCCTGAACACTATGGGGTAATTTAGCACGGTCAATCCACACTAACCTACACATCCCTGAACACTATGGGGTAATTTAGCACGGCCAATCCACCCTAACCTACACATCCCTGAACACTGTGGGACAATTTAGCACGGCCAATCCACCCTAACCTACACATCCCTGAACTCTATGGGGTAATTTAGCACGGCCAATCCACCCTAACCTACACATCCCTGAACACTATGGGGTAATTTAGCACGGCCAATCCACCCTAACCTACACATCCCTGAACACTGTGGGACAATTTAGCACGGCCAATCCACCCTAACCTACACATCCCTGAACACTATGGGGTAATTTAGCACGGCCAATCCACCCTAACCTACACATCCCTGAACACTGTGGGGTTATTTAGCACGGTCAATCCACCCTAACCTACACATCCCTGAACACTATGGGGTAATTTAGCACGGCCAATCCACCCTAACCTACACATCCCTGAACACGATGGGGTAATTTAGCACGGTCAATCCACCCTAACCTATACATCCCTGAACACTATGGGGTAATTTAGCATGGCCAAACCACCCTAACCTACACATCCCTGAACACTATGGGGTAATTTAGCACGGCCAATCCACCCTAACCCACACATCCCTGAACACTATGGGGTAATTTAGCATGGCCAATCCACCCTAACCTACACATCCCTGAACACTGTGGGGTAATTTAGTATGGGCGGAGATGGGTTCTGCAGATGCTGGAGATTAGAGCTAAGTTTAGGGTGGTGCTGGACAAGCACAGCAGATCAGGCAGCATCCGAGGAGCAGGAAAATCGACGTCTTGGGCAAAATTCCTGTAGAAGGGCTTGACGGCAATTTCCCACGGCCAATCCACCCTAATGTGCACTTCTTTGGACTAAGGCGGGGAACCAGAGCTCTCAGGGGAAACCCACGCAGACACGGCGAGAATGTGCAACCTCCACACAGACAGTCGCCCGAGGCTGGAATCGAACCCAGGTCCCTGGCGCTGGGAGGCAGCAGTGCTAACCACTGTGCCGTCAAAAGGACGACCAGGAAGTGGAGTTGAGGCCAGAACCTGGTCAGTCATGGTCTGACCGAAAGAGCGATGTGGAGGAGCCAGTGTTGGACTGGGATGGGCAAAGTTAAAAATCAGACAACTCCAGGTTAGAGTCCAACAGGTTTATTTGGTTGATTTGTGAAGTATTAGAGATATTCTCCACAACCACATGACGAAGGAGCAGCGCTCCGAAAGCCAGTGCCTCCAACCAAACCTGTCGGACTCTAACCTGGGCGTTGTGTGATTTTTTTTTGTTTTTAACGTGGTCACCCAGAGAAGCAGGTGGAGGTGGGGAGGGAGGAGGGGTGGTGCTGAGTGATCCTGCTGGCCAGTGGGACTCAGGCGGAGCTTCGGAGTCACTTTACCGGCAAACGCCCCCAACCCACCCACCCACCCCCTTCCCCGCATCGTTACTCCAACCCCCCCTCCCCCCCCCCCAATCCCCACCCACCCTGCCGCCTTCCCCAGCACCACTCCCTCCCACACCCACACTCCCACCCCTCACCAACGACCTGTCGGATCGGGACATCTGAGAAACGCTCAGGTTCAGGAGTGAGGGGCGTGCAGTTAACCTGGATGGTAAGAGATAGAGTGTGGAGGCAGCAGCATACTTGGCTGGCTGTGCAGTTGCTGAGTGGTTGATTTGGAGCCAACGTTGGTAGGCGGTTGGTGCCAACCAGGACTCCTTCGGTCCATCAGAGGAAGGGGGTCTGAAAAGAAAAGGCAAGAGAGGGAGAGAACTGAAAAAAGTAAGTAAAACAGAACCTTTCAAAATAACAACAGATTCCACACCCGGTTCCCTCCCACCCCAAACACACCCCACTCCCAGCGACCAACTTTGCTCCTATTCAAGCCCACGACAAAGGGCACCACCAAAGTGACTAGAGGCCCCACATGGAGCCTTGGATTGGGATTCACGGTGAACCACCTCAATGTTGACTCTTCCCTCATCTCCAGGGGCTCCGCCACGGAAACCGAGGCTGGCCAGCAGAGCCGAAACGGCCGCCCGTGCCCTGACGGAGCCGCGCGCGCGCTGCCAAACCAGCCACAAGGAATCAAACGCCGCCCCATTGATCGCCAAGGGCTGGCGCAAGGTGCCAAGGGCAAGGTGACACAATCCAATTTCTCTCTCTTTTCTTTTGCCACGGCACGATCGGTGGATGGAGTCTGGAGAGCAACCCCCCCCCTCCTCTGAGGAGGAGAACATGGCCTCAGGCAAAGGGTCAGCCGCCTCAAACTCAGATGAGGAAGCTAACCTTCACTCCAAGGGCAGGGAATTCTGGGAATTCTCAACCCCAAAAGAGTTTACGGTAGCTCCAGCATTGACTGCGTGGGATTGGCCGACCTTTGCACTCCAACGGGAACCGAGGAACGTTGTGGGGGGGGTGTGGTGGGGGTCAGGTTCGGGAAATGGACTCGAGGCAGATCAACTCCGATCCCACTGAAGGGCAGAGCGGCCTGTTCATGGTTAGTATCTCTGACCAAATGTTCACCGTGCCAGCTACATGATCCTCGTTAAAACCCCCCTCCCCCACCGGTTCACTCATCTCCTGAGGGAAGGAAATCAGCCATCCTTCACCAGTCTTGGCAGGACCATGACTCCAGGCCCCCTCAGTGAATGTGGTTGACTCTGAAGAGTCCTCTGAAATGGCTGAGGGAGTCACTTGGATATGAATGCAAGAAGGTAGCTCACTGTCACCTTCTCAAGGACCAGAGATTATTTTTTTTAGAAGTACCCCTCATGGAATCTTACTACGTGCACGCAGACTGTCACAATGTCTTCCACTTTGATAATAACTGGAAGTATATGCAATCATACTCCACCCACCCTATGTGTGTCATAGCTTTGGCTATGTAACCCCTGGGGATGCCTTGTGACATGAAAGAGGTTCGGAAAACCTAACTTTCTTTTCGTTAACCCTCCTCTCAGAAAGGGGCGATTAGGGATGGGAAATAAATGCTGACCCAGCGAGTGACACCCGTCTCTCACGAGGTGGTGAAGAGTCTGTGGTGAGTCGGTTGCCGTAGGATTCCCACGTCGGCCATTCTCCGAGCTGAGGTTCGATTCAGAGCTGCTCGCGACTCTGATCGGCCAGATCGCAAGTTCGCCTGAGACGGTGGCAACCCTTTAATGCTCAGCGGGGGACAGGCCAAGAGGGCTGGATGTGGGTTTGCTTGCTGAGCTGGAAGGTTCGTTTTCAGATGTTTCGTCAGCGTACTAGGTAACATCTTCAGTGAGCCTCCGAATGAAGCACTGGTGGTGCAGCCCGCTTTCTATTTATGTATTTAGGTTTCCTTGGGTCGGTAATGTCATTTCCTGTGGTGACATAATTTCCTATGGTGACATAATTTCCTGTGATGATGTCATTTCCTATTATTTTTTCTCGGGGGTGGTAAATGGGATCCGTAGGAAATGATGTCACCACAGGAACTGATGTCAATGACCCAAGGAAACTCAAATATATAAACAGAAGGCAGGCTTACAGCCCCAGTGCTTCATTTGGAGGCTCACTGAAGAGGTTACCTAGTATGGTGATGAAACGTTTGAAAACGAACCTTCCAGCTCAACGAGCAAACCTACATCCAGAACCTCAAGCTGAGCTACAAATCTTCCCAAAACTCCCACACCAGTCACAGTTTAGGAGATGAAGAGGACTCTCTTTATTCAGGACAATGGATTTTTGGGTAATTAATGAGTTGAGGAGTTTAGGGAATATCCTCATAACCGAAATGCACCTCAGTCACATTGCCATCACTCAATCCTCCACTCCCAGCATTCTGGGAGTTATCATTGACCAGAAGCTGAACTCTAGAGTTACCATATAAACACAGCCAGAGGCTGGGAATCCTGCATTGAGTAACTCACCTCCTGACTCCCCAAAGCCTGTTCTCTAGGCCCAAGTCAGGATGGTGATCGAATACTCCCCACTTGCCTGGATGGGGGCAGCTCCAACAACACTCAAGAAGCTTGACACCATCCAGGACAAAGCAGCCTCTTGATTGACACAACATCCACAAACATCCCCTCCCTCCACCACTGACGCTCAGTAGCAACAATGTGTACCATCTACAAGAGGCGTTGCAGAAATTCACCAAAGATCCTCGGACAGCACCTTCCAAACCCACAACACTTCCACCTAGAAGGACCAGGGCAGCAGCAGATGCATGGGAACACCACCCCCTGCCAGGGAGTATCGCAGTTTGAGATTTCCTAACCAAAGGTTTTGCCCCAGATTAGGGGAGGGGAAAACCAGAGGGCATAGCTTTAAGCTGAGAAGGGAGAGACATATGAAAGGGTCCGGGGGTGGGGGTAACCTTTTTCGTACAATGGGTGGTGAGTGTCTGGAACAGGCCGCCAGAGATAGTGGTGGAAGCGAGTACAATTTAGCATGGCCAATCCACCCTAACCTACACATCCCTGAACACTATGTGGTAATTTAGCACGGCCAATCCACCCTAACCTACACATCCCTGAACACTATGGGGCAATTTAGCATGGCCAATCCACCCTAACCTACACATCCCTGAACACTATGGGGCAATTTAGCATGGCCAATCCACCCTAACCTACACATCCCTGAACACTATGGGGTAATTTAGCACGGCCAATCCACCCTAACCTACACATCCCTGAACACTATGGGGTAACTTCCCACGGCCAATCCACCCTAACCTACACATCCCTGAACACTATGGGGTAATTTAGCATGGCCAATCCACCCTAACCTATACATCCCTGAACACTATGGGGTAATTTAGCACGGCCAATCCACCCTAACCTACACATCCCTGAACACTATGGGGTAATTTAGCACGGCCAATCCACCCTAACCCACACATCCCTAAACACTATGGGGCAATTTAGCATGGCCAATCCACCCTAACCCACACATCCCTAACACTATAGGACAATTTAGCATGGCCAATCCACCCTAACCCACACATCCCTGAACACTATAGGACAATTTAGCATGGCCAATCCACCCTAACCTACACATCCCTGAACACTATGGGACAATTTAGCATGGCCAATCCACCCTAACCCACACATCCCTGAACACTATAGGACAATTTAGCATGGCCAATCCACCCTAACCCACACATCCCAGAACACTATGGGACAATTTAGCATGGCCAATCCACCCTAACCCACACATCCCTGAACACTATAGGACAATTTAGCATGGCCAATCCACCCTAACCTACACATCCCTGAACACTATGGAGCAATTTAATGTGGCCAATCCACCCTAACCCACACATCCCTGAACACGATGGGGCAATTTGGCGTGGCCAATCAACCCTAACCTACACATCCCTGAACACTATGGGTAATTTAGCATGGCCAATCCACCCTAACCTACACATCCCTGAACACTATGGGTAATTTAGCATGGCCAATCCACCCTAACCTACACATCCCTGAACATTATGGGGTAATTTAGCACGGCCAATCCACCCTAACCTTCACATCCCTGAACACTATGGGGTAATTTAGCATGGCCAATCCACCCTAACCTGCACATCCCTGAACACTATGGGACAATTTAGCACGGCCAATCCACCCTAACCTACACATCTTTGGATTGTGGGAGGAAACTGGAGCGTCTGGAGGGCACCCAGGCAGACACGGGGAGAATGTGCGTCAGGCTGGATTCGAACCCGGGTCCCTCTTGGCACTTGGAGGCAGCAGGTGCTAACCACTGAGCCACCGTGCCCCCCTCGTAAAGGGCACAATTTCCAAGTTTGTGAATGAATTAAAATTCAGGAGCATTGTGAACTGTGAAAAGAACAACGCTCCACTTCATAGTGACCTGGTAAGCTGGGAGAATGGGCAGACAGAACAAAGACAATACTAGAAGCGGTTTGAGTCGTTTCATAGTTTCATAGGAATCAAAGTAGGGGTGGGCCATTTGGCCTGTCGTCTCAGCTCCTGCTACATGCGTTATCCCCATAACCCTTCATTCCCCTTGTCATAAAGCTGGTCTCCTTTTTTCGAAAATCTGTTCTTTTTCTCAAGGATACTGTGCCCTTGTTTCTTTCTCAGAGAGGTTGTACACAGTTCCCAGTTCTGTTTCGACTGGTACAGAGACTGACGAGTATTGAGAGGCCTTTCTGTTTATTTGTGAACAGATGAGCGTTCAGGCCAAAGTGGTCATGTTTTAGAAGTGACCTGTATAATGAAAGGGGAATGGTCAGCTCTCTAGCTGAACAGGTCAGTCCAGAATGAGTTAGGGAGTTCAGTAGTGAGCTGTGTGGAAACAGGCTGGTAAACTCTCTCTCCTTCTGCCCTTCTGACTTCAACCTGTAAGCATTTGGTCCATTTTTTACATTTGTTAAAGGGGTTTGCTTACTGTGTATATTCGGAGCAGCGTAATTAATTCTAGTTTGGATAGACTGAGTTCTGGAGGGGCGATTTATCCTGTTCGTTGTGTTCAATGGTGTAATTTTGTGAATAAAATTTTTTTGTCTGTTTTAAAACCTGGTCGTCAACCTCGCTAACTTCGAGTAATTTTCACTGCCCACTTACTGAGACAAATTGCAAAGTTATCTGCCTGCTTAAGAATGTTTTGAGTGGTCTGGCCTAATCCATAACAATTTACCATGCAAATACCCATCCCACTGTGTCTTGAATATATTTAATGAAGAGGTCTTGACTGCTTTCTTGGGCAGAGAATTCCATGGATTCCAGGAAAAGCAGTTCCTGTCCTAACTCTCCACCTCCTAATCTTGAGGCAATGTCCCCTAGTCTGAGTCTCACTCACCAGCAGAAACAACATGTCTGCCTCTATCTTACCTATCCCTTCCATAATTTTATATGTTTCTATCAGAAATGTTTTAGGTGGCTCAGTGGTTAGCACTGCTGCCTCCCAGCGCCAGGGACCCGAGTTCGATTCCAGCCTCAAGTGACTGTCTGTGTGTGGAGTTTGCACACCCTCCCTGTGTCTGTGTGGGTTTGCTCCAGTTTCCTCCCACACTCCAAAGATGTGCAGGTCAGGGTGGATTGGCTGTGCTAAATTGCCCCATAATGTTAGGTGCATGAGTCAGGGGTAAATGCAAGGTCTGGGTGTGGACTTGTTGGGCTGGAAGAGCCTGTTTCCACGCTCTAGGGAAAATACAGTCTGTTTACCCTCTCCATGCCCCTCATGACTTTATAAACCTCTATAAGGTCACCCCTCAGCCTCCGACGCTCCAGGGAAAACAGCCCCAGCCTGTTCAGCCTCTCCCTGTAGCTCAAATCCCCCAATCATGGCAGCGTCCTTGTCAATCTTTTCTGAACCCTTTCAGATTTTTTTCAGCTGCTCATTTGGAGGGGAACTGATGCAGGCACAATAGGCTGAATGGGCTACTTCCAAACTGCAGCTATCCTGTGCTAGGTTACAGCTGTACTGAACCCTGGCTAAACCACGCTCCCGAGTGACTGTGAATGGTTCTTGGCTTCCATTGTCCATTGGAGAGACACTCAAAGATGTGCTGTACAGCAAAATACACAGGAACTGAGAGATTCCACAAAGCCGGAACAGGGTGGGGCTTGCTCCTCTACAGAAAGCGTAACCTGAGGGGTGTAATCCCATGGCGTTCCATAAATTATTGAGTGCGTTAATAGGGCGGGCGGAGAGGGGACGAAACAACATGGGGATCATCAATCCTCACAAATCCCATCAGGAATTCCAGAAAAAAAAACATCTCCACCCAGAGACGGAGGCGAACATGGGACTCACTTCCACAGGGAATGAGTGAGGGGAATGATATGGAAGGGGGAAGCTGGATAAATGCGCCAGGAAGAGAAGGAATAGGAGGGTAGGCTGATGAGAGAAGGTGTCAACATCGGGGAGTGGGGCTGGAAAAGCACAGCAGGCCAGGCAGCATCCGCGGAGCAGGAGAATCGACATTCCGGGCAAAAGCCCTTCATCAGGAATTAGGGAAGATGAAGAGGGTTTGGAAGAGGTTTGTCTGGAGCAGGATACCAGCATTTGCCAGATGGGCTGAAAGGTCCATTTCTCTGTGCTGTATAACTCAATTTAACTTTAAGAACCAGTAGACTGTGGAGGCCCAGTGCAAAGTTGTATAGAAATTACTCTGGCAGTTATGTAGTCAGGCGGAAGTGGGTACTGCGGATGCTGGAGATCAGAGCCAAGATTAGAGTGTTGCTGGAAAAGCACAGCAGGTCAGGCAGCATCCGAGGAGCAGGAGTGTCGACATTTTGGGGAAACGCCCTTCAGGAGGAACGAGGCTGGGTTATGTAGTCAACTTACTGTTGTAATGCGCGTCTGGGATCATGTTACAGGGCACCAGTAACAGAGAGTGGTAGTGCACTGTGATGGGCTAGTTAATCACTGGGAGATGAGCTAATGCTGACCTAGGGAGTGTTGCTGGACAAAGAGACCTTGGAGTGCAGGTTCATAGCTCCTTGAAAGTGGAGTCGCAGGTAGATAGGATAGTGAAGGCGGTGTTTGGTATGCTTTCCTTTATTGGTCAGAATATTGAGTACAGGAGTTGGGAGGTCATGTTGCGGCTGTACAGGACATTGGTTAGGCCACTGTCGGAATGTTGCATGTAATTCTGGTCTCCTTTCTATCCGTGGGCCATCAGCTGAATGGAGGCTGCTGGGGAGGACTGCTCTTTGACCCGGAACCAATCTGTCCCTTGAGCATCACCGCAGCCAGTGGGCTCAGGCTGACTCCGCTGTTGCTACACAACTCAGAGCCCAACACAACGCAGGGCTGCTGTGAAAATAACCTGTTTACTGCCAGCACGTCAGAAAGGCTTTTGTCCGACAATTTATCTAAATAAACGGCACAGAGGTATAATTACAAGCCCACATTAACCTCAGGTGCGGAGAGACTCCAACATCCCTTAGATTGTGCAGGTGGTAAACAGCAGAGAATCAGGTCCGGAGATTCCTGAGCTCTGTAACGACCATGAATTGACAGTACTGTGGGAGAGTGTAGAGAGAGCTTTACACTCCACTGAACCCTGTGTTGCACTTGCCCTAAGAAGTGTTAAATGGGCACTGTATTGAGCAAGCTCTGCACTGTATCTAACCCCTTTGAGTACCTGTTCTGGGAGTGTTTTGATGGGGACAGTGTAAAGAGAGTTTTAATTTCAATTTAAATCAATTTTATTGTGTGTCTATCCCCATCATCATAGCGTCCCTCAGTGTGGAAAGGGGACCATCGCACCTGCACTGACCCTCTGAAGAGCACCACCCAGACCGAACTCCCCACCCTATCTCGATGATCCCACATTTCCCATGGCTAATCCACCCAGCCTGAACGTTCCTGGACAACGTAGCACGGTCAATCCACCCTGACCTGCGCATCTTTGGACTGTGGGAGGCAACTCGAGCAAACCCACAGAGACACAAGGTGAATGTGCAAACACCACACAGACAGTCACCCGAGGCTGGAGTCAATCCCTGGTCCCTGGTACTGTGAGGCAGCATTGCTAACCACTCAGCCACTGTGTCTCCCTGCAGTGCACGCCCTGGGAGTGTTTGATGGGGACAGTGTAGAGAGAGCTTTACTTTCAGTTTTAAAGACTGGAGGGAGTTTTACTCTATCTCACTCTGTTCCATACCTATCCTGTGAGTGTTTGATTAGGACAGTGTAGAGAGAGCTTTACTCTGTATCTAACCCAGTGCTGTCCCTGTCCTGTGAGTGTTTGATTAGGACAGTGTAGAGAGAGCTTTACTCTGTATCTAACCCCGTGCTGTCCCTGCCCTGTGAGTGTTTGATTAGGACAGTGTAGAGAGAGATTTACTCTGTATCTAACCCCGTGCTGTCCCTGTTCTGGGAGTGTTTGATGGGGACAGTGTAGAGGGAGCTTTACTCTGTATCTAACCCCATGCTGTCCCTGTCATGGGAGTGTTTGATGGGGACAGTGTAGAGAGAGCTTTACTCTGTATCTAACCCCGTGCTGTCCCTGTCCTGGGAGTGTTTGATGGGGACAGTGTAGAGGGAGCTTTACTCTGTTTCTAACCCCGTGCTGTCCCTATCCTGGGAGTGTTTGATGGGGACAGTGTAGAGAGAGCTTTACTCTGTATCTAACCCCGTGCTGTCCCTGTCCTGGGAGTGTTTGATGGGGACAGTGTAGAGGGAGCTTTACTCTGTATCTAACCCCATGCTGTCCCTGTCCTGGGAGTGTTTGATGGGGGGGACAGTGTAGAGAGAGATTTTCTCTGTATCTAACCCCATGCTGTCCCTGTCCTGGGAATGTTTGATGGGGACAGTGTAGAGGGAGCTTTACTCTGTATCTAACCCCGTGCTGTCCCTGTCCTGGGAGTGTTTGATGGGGACAGTGTGGAGGAAGCTTTACTCTGTATCTAACCCCGTGCTGTCCCTGTCCTGGGAGTGTTTGATGGGGACAGTGTAGAAGGAGCTTTACTCTGTATCTAATCCCGTGCTGTCCCTGTCCTGGGAGTGTTTGATGGGGACAGTGTGGAGGGAGCTTTGCTCTGTATCTAACCCCGTGCTGTCCCTGTCCTGGGAGTGTTTGATGGGGACAGTGTAGAGGGAGCTTTACTCTGTATCTAACCCTGTGCCGTCCCTGTCCTGGGAGTGTTTGATGGGGGACAGTGTAGAGGGAGCTTTACTCTGTAACTAACCCTGTGCCGTCCCTGTCCTGGGAGTGTTTGATGGGGGACAGTGTAGAGGGAGCTTTACTCTGTAACTAACCCCATGCTGTCCCTGTCCTGGGAGTGTTTGATGGGGGGACAGTGTAGAGGTAGCTTTACTCTGTATCTAACCCCGTGCTGTCCCTGTCCTGGGAGTGGTTGATGGGGACAGTGTCGAGGGAGCTTTACTCTGTATCTAACCCCGTGCTGTCCCTGTCCTGGGAGTGTTTGATGGGGACAGTGTAGAGGGAGCTTTACTCTGTATCTAACCCCGTGCTGTCCCTGTCCTGGGAGTGTTTGATGGGGGGGACAGTATTGAGGGAGCTTTACTCTGTATCTAACCCTGTGCTGTCCCTGTCCCTGGGAGTGTTTGATGGGGACAGTGTAGAGGGAGCTTTACTCTGTATCTAACCCCGTGCTGTCCCTGTCCTGGGAGTGTTTGATGGGGGACAGTGTAGAGGGAGCTTTACTCTGTATCTAACCCCGTGCTGTCCCTGCCCTGGGAGTGTTTGATGGGGGGGACAGTATAGAGGGAGCTTTACTCTGTATCTAACCCCGTGCTGTCCCTGTCCTGGGAGTGTTTGATGGGGGGGACAGTATAGAGGGAGGTTTACTCTGTATCTAACCCCGTGCTGTCCCTGTCCCTGGGAGTGTTTGATGGGGACAGTATAGAGAGAGCTTTACTCTGTATCTAACCCTGTGCTGTCCCTGTCCTGGGGAGTGTTTGATGGGGGACAGTGTCGAGATCAGTCATACCAGAATGGAATCATTGACTCGATCTGCCTGTCATCATAGACACTGCCAGCCCTGCTGAGTTTCTCCATATATTTGTTTCATATTTCTAGCATCTGCAGTAATTTGCTTTGAACCAAGACTCTGAGGGGACTTGACAGGATGGAAGGGGATGGAAACCTGAAGAAGGGCCTTCTGCCTGAAACGTGGACTCTCCTGCTCCTCGGATGCTGCCGAAAGTGCTTTTCCAGCACGATCATAGTTGAATGGCAGTGCGAGCTTGAAGGGCCGAATGGCCTCCCCCTGCATCCTGTTTTCTCTGTTTCTAATCCCTCAAGGTATCTCAGGAGAGCAGGGAGCAGGGCCACATGGATTAGGTGGATAGAGAGCGCCCTGCATTTGTGTAGCGCCTGCCAGCGCCTCAGAAGATCCCGAAAATACCTGGAGTGGAGGGAGTGGCCTCGTGAGGAAGGATTGGACAGTTTGGGCTTGGACCTGCAGGAGTTTAGAAGTGTTAAGGAGCGGCTCAGTCGTGATACTTAAGATTCTGAAGGGTCTTGACACACAGACATTGAGAGTTCTGATGGCGAGTCTCTGGAACTCGAAACGTTAATTCTGTTTTGTCCTGTCCACAGATGCTGCCCAGATCTGCTGAGTTTCTCCATTATTCTCTGAGTTTTTGTTGGACCAACTGTCCAGCGTCTGTGGTGCTTTGCTTTGACATGGATATGGGAGAATCTAGAACAAGAGACCATCGCTAAACAAAAACCAGAGGGCACTGTTTCATCCAGAGATGAGAAAGAGTTCCATTCTTACAGAGTGCAGGGGAGTTTTTTGGAACTCTGTGCCTCTGTGCCCTACAGAGGCAGGGACCCAGGTTCAATTCCAGCCTCAGGTGACTGTCTGTGTGGAGTTTGCACGTTCTCCCTGTGTCTGTGTGGGTTTCCTCTAGGTGCTCCGGTTTCCTCCCACAGTCCAAAGATGTGCAGGTTAGGGTGGATTGGCCATGCTAAATTACCCCTTAGCGTTCAGGGATGTGTAGGTTAGAGTGGATTGGCCGTGCTAAATTGCCCGTAGTGTTCAGGGATGTGTAGGTTAGGGTGGATTGGCCATGCTAAATTGCCCGTAGTGTTCAGGGATGTGTAGGTTAGGGTGGATTGGCCATGCTAAATTACCCCATAGTGTTCAGGGATGTGTAGGTTAGGGTGAATTGGTCGTGTTAAATTGCCCGTAGTGTTCAGGGATGTGTAGGTTAGTGTGGATTGGCCGTGCTAAATTACCCCATAGTGCTCAGGGATGTGTAGGTTAGGGTGAATTGGCCGTGCTAAATTGTCCCATAGTGTTCAGGGATGTGTAGGTTAGGGTGGATTGGCCGTTCTAAATTACCCCATAGTGTTCAGGGATGTGTCGGTTAGGGTGGATTGGCCGTGCTAAATTACCCCATAGTGTTCAGGGATGTGTAGGTTAGGGTGGAATGGCCGTGCTAAATTGTCCCATAGTGTTCAGGGATGTGTAGGTTAGGGTGGAATGGCCATGCTAAATTGCCCCATAGTGTTGAGGGATGTGTAGGTTAGATGCATTAGTCAGGGGGAAGTGTCGAGTAATAGGGTGGGGGAATGGGTGTGGGTGCGTTACCCTTCAGAGGGTGGGTGTGGTCTTGTTGGGCCAAATGGCCTGTTTCCACACTGTAGGGATTCTCTGATCTGGAACTCCCAGGAATGGAGGGATGAACAACAACTTGGAGCCATGACCTGCAGTAGTCCTATTGACAAACGGGGTGTGGTTAGGAACGGAGTGAAGGATACACCTCTGGAGTCCTGGGAATATTATGGGGAAAAGAACAACACATTAGGAATGGGACGGATCTGAAGCAGCCAGCAAGTGGGATTAGAGTGCTCAGGAAGAGGGAGCTGGGGCACAGATCCAGAAGGAGATGGCATGACAACCTGCAGTGACCCACAGTGGAGATTGTGAGTGTCCTGGAGTAGGTATAAGGATGTCACAACAGAGATCTTGGGTAAGTAGGATCAGAGATCTCGAATGGAGTTCTGGAGTTATCAGGAAGAGGGAGCTACAGTGAGCAGGGCAGATTGAGAGAACAAGGGACAGGAGCTAGACTGGGGAACAATCTCGCAGATGTAAGTCCGTGCTTGTCAGGAATGGGAATGGACTGCAAACAGACATTCGGAACACTGTGAGGACGGAGCAAAAGTGTGAGAGGGGCTGATCTTCCAGAAGCCTGGAAACACTACCCGGTTCTCCCCCCCCCCCCCCCCCCCCAAGATGGGGAGCGTGTACTCCCAGCCTTTTCTGCTTTTGTTTCCGATTTCCGGAAGGTGTTTCCTCCAACTTCGCTCCCACCAGCAGGAATGGGATGGGGGAGGGGGTTGCAGAAGGAGAATCCTGCATAGACCAGTAACAAGCTGGTTCCTTCGAACCTATCAGAGTAACTTCTTGATTAAGTGATGTGAGGGAAATGTGGCGTATATTGCCCATGGGTATTACAAACTTTATCAAAGTATTTGTCAGGGTCCCACCAGGCAAGGAGAACAGGCAAAGTGCTGGCTACACCCGAACTCGAACTTTGTGTTCCAACCTCCAGACAGAAAGAGAAAGAGAGAGAGAGACAGAGGGGGTGGGGGGTGGGGGGGTGGGGAGGGGTGCTAGAGAGAGAGACAGAGACAGAGACAGAGAAAGATAGAGACGGAGAGAGAGAGAGGGAGACAGAGACAGAGAAAGCAGAGATTTCCCAGAATGGTTCTAAGGATGAGGGATTCTAACTATCTATATCTATCCATGTCAACTATATCTATCTATATCAGTATCTCTATCTATCTATTTATCTCTTATCATTCTATCTATATCTATCCATATCATCTATATCTATCTATCACAATATCTATCTCTATCTATCTATATTTTATCATTCTATCTATATCATCTATATCTATCTCTCTATCCATCGCTATCTGTTTGTCTGTCTATCTATCTATCTATCTGTCTATCTATCTATCTATCTATCTATCTATCTATCTATCTATCTATCTATCTATCTATCTATCCATCTATCTATCTATCTATCTATCTATCTATCTATCTGTCTATCTATCTGTCTATCTGTCTATCTATCTGTCTATCTATCTGGGGTGGGGGGGGGGAGGGGGTGAGTCTTTGGAACACCTTGAGCAGTGAGCAAGAGAGTGGGAGACGGGGTCCTGGGCAGTGGATCTGAAATAGTGTTCTGCAGTAGACAAACAGAGTGCCCAGTCACAGGAACCAGAAACCAACAGCCAGGAACAGATATATATATATATATATATATATAGAGAGAGAGAGAGAGAGAGAGAGAAAGACAGAGACAGAGAGAGAGAGAGAGAAAGACAGAGACAGAGAGAGACACAGAGAGAGAGAGAGAGAGAGAGAGAGAGACGGAGAGAGACATAGAGAGAGACAGAGAAAGAGAGACACAAAGTGAGGCAGAGACAGAGATAGATAAAGAGAGAGAGAGACAGAGAGAAAGAGACAGAGACAGAGAGAGACATAGAGAGAGAGAGAGACGGAGAGAGACAGAGTGAGACAGAGACAGAGAAAGAGAGAGACAGAGTGAGACAGAGACAGAGATAGATAAAGAGAGAGAGAGAGACAGAGAAAGAGAGAGACAGAGAGAGAGACAGAGAAAGAGAGACAGAGAGATGTGACATTTAGTCGGAACAGGCTTGAGGAAACTGCATAGCAAAACCTGCTCCTATTTTGACTGTAGGAATAAAGTAAGGCACAGAAAGAGGCCAGTCAGAGAGATCAGGGGTGGTCAATAACAGAGACTTGGGGTGGACAATACTGGGGAGGGGGGGCTAATTACTGCAGATGCTGGAACCAACAGATGCTGGAGATCACTGTGGGTCAGGCGGCGTCCGCGGAGAGAGGGAGAGCCAGCTAACGTTTCGAGTCTGGATGACTAACAACAGTCATCTAAGCTCGGAACGTTAGCTGGCTCTCCCTCTCTGCAGACGCTGCCTGACCCTCTGTCATCTCCAGCATCTGTTGGTTCCAGAGTAATGCTGGAGGTTTGGATCAAACAGAATCCCGGAGCGGGATTGGAACGAGTACTGGTGCTCTGTAGCGGCTACTCCGAAAGGCCCTGGGCCGCTGGAGCTGGACGCTTGGGACGTCAACCAACTGGAGGCAGGAGCATTGTGAAAACTGGGAATGGGATGTTGACAGAATGGCTAATAGGAATGGAGCAGTCATGGCTTCATGACAGGGCTTAATGACTGAGGGCAACTTGGCCCCACTCACCACATTCTCCTCCTTCTGAACAATAAGGGGCCAGTTCTATCTCCAACAGCTGTTAAAACTACACGGGGAGGAGGGGGGTGGGGGGGTGGGGAGCTGGGATCACCAGGTCTCCCCAACTGACGCACAAAGACAACTTTCAACTTGGCAGATTCCAGGGTTCAGAGAGATTATGACTGGGCCGTAGGAGAAAGTGAGGACGTGCAGGTGCTGGAGATCAGAGCTGAAAAGGTGTTGCTGGAAAAGCACAGCAGGTCAGGCAGCGTCCAAGGAGCAGGAGAATCGACGTTTCAGATTTCTCCAGTTTCCTCATTTCCCCTCCCCCCACCTTGTCTCAGTCAAATCCCTTGAACTCAGCATCACCTTCCTAACCTGCAATCTTCTTCCTGACCTCTCCGCCCCCACCCCACTCCGGCCTATCACCCTCACCTTGACCTCCTTCCACCTATCGCATTCCCAACGCCCCTCCCCCAAGTCCCTTCTCCCTACCTTTTATCTTAGCCTGCTGGACACACTTTCCTCATTCCTGAAGACGGGCTCATGCCCGAAACGTCGATTCCCCTGCTCTTTGGATGCTGCCTGACCTGCCGCGCTTTTCCAGCAACACCTTTTCAGCTCTGACTGGGCCATATCCCGTCCTACCTTACATCGATGAGTGGTCAGTCAGCCAGAGGTCTGACCAAGAACAGGATCTGGGGTGATCAGCCGCAAAGATTTGGAGGCACTGAGGGCGGTCCTGGGTGGTCAGGAATAGACGTGAGAGAGTAGGTACGGAGATCCTGGGCGTTGGGAATCAGATGGTGGGGCCAGGAATAAAGAGGTCAGAATCAGAGGTCGGGAAGACAGATCTGGAACGATCAGGAATGTTTTGGGACAGAGGACCAAACAGACGGAAAACATAGACCGAGAGTGAATGGGAATCGGAGCCCAGAATGAGATAAATTGCTGGAGAAGGTCTGGCAGTGAGTGTGGAGAAAGGAGAGAGCTAAATTTCACATTCTTGAATGCCTCCCCTCCTGGAAAAGGTCAGGTATTCAGATTTATTGCGGGGTGCTCTGCACAGAGATTCAGAGGGGTCAGGAAGCAAGATGCAGAGTCGTTGGAGATGTAGGTCCAGAGTGAGCAGGATCACAGGTCAGGAATGGTGAAGAACACCGATCCAAAGAGGTCAGCAGCAGAGATCTGGAGGGATCAGGAATACTACCTGGTGGATCAGAGCAGAGGTTTGGAGTGATCAGGAGCAGTGATCTGGAGGGATCAGGAGCGGTGATCTGGAGAGATCAGCAGCAGTGATCTGGAGGGATCAGGGGCAGTGATCTGGAGAGATCAGGGGCAGTGATCTGGTGTGATCAGGGGCAGTGATCTGGAGGGATCAGGAGCAGTGATCAGGAGGGATCAGGATCAGTGATCTGGAGGGATCAGGAGCAGTGATCTGGAGAGATCAGGGGCAGTGATCTGGAGTGCTCAGGGCAGTGATCTGGAGTGATCAGGGCAGTGATCTAGAGGGATCTGAAGCAGTGATCTGGAGAGATCAGGGGCAGTGATCTGGAGAGATCGGGGGCAGTAATCTGGAGTGATCAGGAGCAGTGATTTGGAGAGATCAGGGGCAGTGATCTGGAGAGATCAGGGGCAGTGATCTGGTGTGATTGGGGCAGTGATCTGGAGGGATCAGGAGCAATGATCAGGAGGGATCAGGAGCAGTGATCAGGAGGGATCGGGGCAGTGATCTGGAGGGATCGGGGCAGTGATCTGGAGAAATCAGGGGAAGTGATCAGGAGGCATCTGGAGAAGTGATCTGGAGAGATCAGGAGCAGTGATCTGGAGTGATCAGGAGCAGTGATCTGGAGAGATCGGGGCAGTGATCTGGAGGGATCTGGAGAAGTGATCTGGAGAGATCAGTAGCAGTGATCTGGAGAGATCAGGAGCAGTGATCTGGAGGGATCAGGGCAGTGATCTGGAGAGATCAGGGGCAGTGATCTGGTGTGATCAGGGGCAGTGATCTGGAGGGATCAGGAGCAGTGATCTGGTGTGATTGGGGCAGTGATCTGGAGGGATCAGGAGCAGTGATCAGGAGGGATCAGGATCAGTGATCTGGAGGGATCTGGAGCAGTGATCTGGAGAGATCAGGATCAGTGATCAGGAGGGATCTGGAGCAGTGATCTGGAGAGATCAGGGACAGAGATCTGGAGGGATCAGGAGCATTGATCTGGAGAGATCGGGGCAGTGATCTGGAGGAATCTGGAGCAGTGTTCTGGAGAGATCAGGAGCAGTGATCTGGAGAGATCAGGGGCAGTGATCTGGAGGGATCAGGAGCAATGATCAGGAGGGATCAGGAGCAGTGATCAGGAGGGATCAGGGGCAGTGATCTGGAGGGATCAGGGGCAGTGATCTGGAGAAATCAGGGGAAGTGATCAGGAGGGATCTGGAGAAGTGATCTGGAGAGACCAGGAGCAGTGATCTGGAGTGATCAGGAGCAGTAATCTGGAGAGATTGGGGCAGTGATCTGGAGGGATCTGGAGAAGTGATCTGGAGAGATCAGTAGCAGTGATCTGGAGAGATCAGGAGCAGTGATCTGGAGGGATCAGGGCAGTGATCTGGAGAGATCAGGGGCAGTGATCTGGTGTGATCAGGGGCAGTGATCTGGAGGGATCAGGGCAGTGATCTGGAGAGATTAGGAGCAGTGGTCTGGTGTGATTGGGGCAGTGATCTGGAGGGATCAGGAGCAGTGATCAGGAGGGATCAGGAGCAGTGATCTGGAGGGATCAGGGGCAGTGATCTGGAGTGATCAGGAGCAGTGATCTGGAGAGATCGGGGCAGTGCTCTGGAGAGATCAGGGGCAGCGATCTGGAGGGATCAGGGACAGTAATCTGGAGGGATCCGGAGAAGTGATCTGGAGAGATCAGGATCAGTGATCTGGAGGGATCTGGAGCAGTGATCTGGGGTTATCGGGACCAGTGATCTGGAGGGATCTGGAGCAGTGATCTGGAGAGATCAGGGGCAGTGATCTGGAGGGACCCGGAGCAGTGATCTGGAGAGATCAGTGGCAGTGATCTGGATGGATCTGGGCACTGATCTGGAGGGATCCGGGGCTGTAATCTGGAGGGATCCAGAGCAGTGATCTCGATGGATCTGGGGCAGTTATGTGGAGGCATCTGGGGTAGTGATCTGGAGGGATCAGGAGCAGTGATCTGGAAAGGTCAGGTACAGTGATCTATAGGGATCCGGAGCAGTGATCTGGAGACATCAGGAGCAGTGATCTGGAGGGATCAGGAGAATTGGTCTGGAGGGATCTGTGGCAGTGATCTGGAGGAATCAGGAGCAGTCAGCTGGAGGGATCAGGGCAGTGATCTGGAGGGATCAGGAGCAGTGATCTGGAGGGATCAGGAGCAGTGATCCGGAGGGATCAGGGCAGTGATCTGGAGGGATCAGGAGCAGTCAGCTGGAGGGATCAGGGCAGTGATCTGGAGGGATCAGGAACAGTGATCTGGAGGGATCAGGAGCAGTGATCTGGACGGATCTGGGGCAGCGATCTGGAGTGATCAGGAGCAGTGATCTGGAAAAGTCAGGTACAGTGATCTAGAGGGATCAGGAGCAGTGATCTGGAGAGATCAGGGGCGCTGATCTGGAGTGATCAGGAGCAGTGATCTGGAGAGATCAGGGGCAGTGATCTGGAGGGATCCGGAGCAGTGATCTGGAGAGATCATGAGCAGTGATCTGGAAGGATCTGGGCACTGATCTGGAGGGATCCGGGGTAGTGATCTGGAGGGATCCAGAGCAGTGATCTCGAGGGATCTGGGGCAGTGATCTGGATGGATCAGTGGCAGTGATCTGGAGAGATCAGGAGCAGTGATCTGGAGGGATCAGGAGCAGTGATCTGGAGAGATCAGGGACAGAGATCTGGAGGGATCAGGAGCAGTGATCTGGAGAGATCAGGGGCAGTGATCTGGAGTGATCACGGCAGTGATCTGGAGGAATCTGGAGCAGTGATCTGGAGAGATCAGGAGCAGTGATCTGGAGAGATCAGGGGCAGTGATCTGGAGGGATCAGGAGCAGTGATCTGGAGGGCTCTGGGCAGTGATCTGGAGGGATCAGGGCAGTGATCTGGAGACATCAGGGGCAGTGATCTGGAGAGATCAGGAGCAGTTATCTGGAGTGATCAGGAGCAGTGATCTGGAGGGATCAGAGGCAGTGGTCTAGCGGGATCAGGAGCAGGGATCTGGAGAGGTCAGGGGCAGTGACCTGGAGAAATCAGGGGATGTGATCAGGAGGGATCCGGAGAAGTGATCTGGAGAGATCAGGAGCAGTGATCTGGAGTGATCAGGGGCAGTGATCAGGAGGGATCAGGATCAGTGATCTGGAGGGATCTGGAGCAGTGATCTGGAGAGATCAGGATCAGTGATCAGGAGGGATCTGGAGCAGTGATCTGGAGAGATCGGGGCAGTGATCTGGAATGTTCAGGGCAGTGATCTGGAGGGATCAGGGGTAGTTATCTGGAGGGATCAGGAGCAGTGATCTGGAGGGATCAGGAGCAGTGATCTGGAGAGATCAGGGGCAGTGATCTGGAGGGATCCGGAGAAGTGATCTGGAGAGATCAGGAGCAGTGATCTGGAGAGATCAGGAGCAGTGATCTGGAGGGATCGGGGCAGGGATCTGGAGAGATCACGGGCAGTGATCTGGTGTGATCAGGGGCAGTGATCTGGAGGGATCAGGGGCAGTGATCTGGAGAAATCAGGGGATGTGATCAGGAGGGATCCGGAGCAGTGATCTGGAGAGATCGGGGCAGTGATCTGGAAAGGTCAGGTACAGTGATCTGAAGGGATCAGGGCAGTGATCTGGAGAGATCAGGAGCAGTGATCTGGAGGGCTCTGGGCAGTGATCTGGAGGGATCAGGGCAGTGATCTGGAGACATCAGGGGCAGTGATCTGGAGAGTTCAGGAGCAGTTATCTGGAGTGATCAGGAGCAGTGATCTGGAGGGATCAGGGGCCATGATCTGGAGTGATCAGGGGCAGTGATCAGGAGGGATCAGGAGCAGTGATCTAGAGAGATCAGGGGCAGTGATCTGGAGGCATCTGGGGCAGTGATCTGGAGGGATCAGGAGCAGTGATCTGGAAAGGTCAGGTACAGTGATCTGAAGGGATCAGGGCAGTGATCTGGAGAGATCAGGAGCAGTGATCTGGAGGGCTCTGGGCAGTGATCTGGAGGGATCAGGGCAGTGATCTGGAGACATCAGGGGCAGTGATCTGGAGAGTTCAGGAGCAGTTATCTGGAGTGATCAGGAGCAGTGATCTGGAGGGATCAGGGGCCATGATCTGGAGTGATCAGGGGCAGTGATCAGGAGGGATCAGGAGCAGTGATCTAGAGAGATCAGGGGCAGTGATCTGGAGTGATCAGGGGCAGTGATCAGGAGGGATCAGGAGCAATGATCAGGAGGGATCAAGAGCAGTGATCTGGAGGGATCTGGAGCAGTGATCTGGAGAGATCAGGGGCAGTGATCTGGAGGGATCAGGAGCATTTATCTGGAGGGATCAGGGGCAGTGATCTGGAGGGATCAGGAGCAGTGATCTGGAGTGCTCAGGGCAGTGATCTGGAATGATCAGGGCAGTGATCTAGAGGGATCTGAAGCAGTGATCTGGAGAGATCAGGGGCAGTGATCTGGAGAGATCGGGGCAGTAATCTGGAGTGATCAGGAGCAGTGATTTGGAGAGATCAAGGGCAGTGATCTGGAGAGATCAGGAGCAGTGATCTGTAGAGATCAGTAGCAGTGATCTGGTGTGATTGGGGCAGCGATCTGGAGGGATCAGGAGCAGTGATCTGGAGAGATCAGGATCAGTGATCAGGAGGGATCTGGAGCAGTGATCTGGAGAGATCAGGGACAGAGATCTGGAGGGATCAGGAGCATTGATCTGGAGAGATCGGGGCAGTGATCTGGAGTGATCACGGCAGTGATCTGGAGGAATCTGGAGCAGTGATCTGGAGAGATCAGGATCAGTGATCTGGAGGGATCTGGAGCAGTGATCTGGAGAGATCAGGGGCAGTGATCTGGAGAGATCAGGGGTAGTGATCTGGAGGGATCAGGAGCAGTGATCTGGAGGGATCAGGAGCAGTAATCTGGAGAGATCAGGGGCAGTGATCTGGAGGGACCCGGAGCAGTGATCTGGAGAGATCAGTGGCAGTGATCTGGATGGATCTGGGCACTGATCTGGAGGGATGCGGGGCTGTAATCTGGAGGGATCCAGAGCAGTGATCTCGATGGATCTGGGCCAGTTATCTGGAGGCATCTGGGGCAGTGATCTGGAGGGATCAGGAGCAGTGATCTGGAAACGTCAGGTACAGTGATCTGAAGGGATCAGGGCAGTGATCTGGAGAGATCAGGAGCAGTGATCTGGAGGGCTCTGGGCAGTGATCTGGAGGGATCAGGGCAGTGATCTGGAGACATCAGGGGCAGTGATCTGGAGAGTTCAGGAGCAGTTATCTGGAGTGATCAGGAGCAGTGATCTGGAGGGATCAGGGGCCATGATCTGGAGTGATCAGGGGCAGTGATCAGGAGGGATCAGGAGCAGTGATCTAGAGAGATCAGGGGCAGTGATCTGGAGGGATCAGGTGTAGTGATCTGGAGAGATCAGGGGCAGTGGTCTGGCGAGACCAGGGATTGATCAGGAGCATTGGTCTGGAGGGATCTGTGGCAGTGATCTGGAGGAATCAGGAGCAGTCAGCTGGAGTAATCTGGCAGTGATCTGGAGTGATCAAGGGCAGTGATCTGGAGAGAACAGGGGCAGTGATCTGGAGGGTTCGGGGCAGTGATCTGGAGAAATCAGGGGCAGTGATCAGGAGAGATCAGGAACAGTGATCTGAAGGGATCAGGGCAGTGATCTGGAGAGATCAGGAGCAGTGATCTGGAGTGATCAGGAGCAGTGATCTGGAGAAATCAGGGGAAGTGATCAGGAGGGATCTGGAGAAGTGATCTGTAGAGATCAGTAGCAGTGATCTGGAGGGATCAGGAGCAGTGATCTGGAGGGATCAGGAGCAGTGATCCGGAGGGATCAGGATCAGTGATCTGGAGGGATCAGGAGCAGTCAGCTGGAGGGATCAGGGCAGTGATCTGGAGGGATCAGGAACAGTGATCTGGAGGGATCAGGAGCAGTGATCTGGAGGGATCTGGGGCAGCGATCTGGAGTGATCAGGAGCAGTGATCTGGAAAAGTCAGGTACAGTGATCTAGAGGGATCAGGAGCAGTGATCTGGAGAGATCAGGGGCGCTGATCTGGAGTGATCAGGAGCAGTGATCTGGAGAGATCAGGGGCAGTGATCTGGAGGGATCCGGAGCAGTGATCTGGAGAGATCAGGAGCAGTGATCTGGAGAGATCAGGGGCAGTGATCTGGAGGGATCAGGAGCAGTGATCTGGAGGGCTCTGGGCAGTGATCTGGAGGGATCAGGGCAGTGATCTGGAGACATCAGGGGCAGTGATCTGGAGAGATCAGGAGCAGTTATCTGGAGTGATCAGGAGCAGTGATCTGGAGGGATCAGAGGCAGTGGTCTAGCGGGATCAGGAGCAGGGATCTGGAGAGGTCAGGGGCAGTGACCTGGAGAAATCAGGGGATGTGATCAGGAGGGATCCGGAGAAGTGATCTGGAGAGATCAGGAGCAGTGATCTGGAGTGATCAGGGGCAGTGATCAGGAGGGATCAGGATCAGTGATCTGGAGGGATCTGGAGCAGTGATCTGGAGAGATCAGGATCAGTGATCAGGAGGGATCTGGAGCAGTGATCTGGAGAGATCGGGGCAGTGATCTGGAATATTCAGGGCAGTGATCTGGAGGGATCAGGGGTAGTTATCTGGAGGGATCAGGAGCAGTGATCTGGAGGGATCAGGAGCAGTGATCTGGAGAGATCAGGGGCAGTGATCTGGAGGGATCCGGAGAAGTGATCTGGAGAGATCAGGAGCAGTGATCTGGAGAGATCAGGAGCAGTGATCTGGAGGGATCGGGGCAGGGATCTGGAGAGATCACGGGCAGTGATCTGGTGTGATCAGGGGCAGTGATCTGGAGGGATCAGGGGCAGTGATCTGGAGAAATCAGGGGATGTGATCAGGAGGGATCCGGAGCAGTGATCTGGAGAGATCGGGGCAGTGATCTGGAAAGGTCAGGTACAGTGATCTGAAGGGATCAGGGCAGTGATCTGGAGAGATCAGGAGCAGTGATCTGGAGGGCTCTGGGCAGTGATCTGGAGGGATCAGGGCAGTGATCTGGAGACATCAGGGGCAGTGATCTGGAGAGTTCAGGAGCAGTTATCTGGAGTGATCAGGAGCAGTGATCTGGAGGGATCAGGGGCCATGATCTGGAGTGATCAGGGGCAGTGATCAGGAGGGATCAGGAGCAGTGATCTAGAGAGATCAGGGGCAGTGATCTGGAGGCATCTGGGGCAGTGATCTGGAGGGATCAGGAGCAGTGATCTGGAAAGGTCAGGTACAGTGATCTGAAGGGATCAGGGCAGTGATCTGGAGAGATCAGGAGCAGTGATCTGGAGGGCTCTGGGCAGTGATCTGGAGGGATCAGGGCAGTGATCTGGAGACATCAGGGGCAGTGATCTGGAGAGTTCAGGAGCAGTTATCTGGAGTGATCAGGAGCAGTGATCTGGAGGGATCAGGGGCCATGATCTGGAGTGATCAGGGGCAGTGATCAGGAGGGATCAGGAGCAGTGATCTAGAGAGATCAGGGGCAGTGATCTGGAGTGATCAGGGGCAGTGATCAGGAGGGATCAGGAGCAATGATCAGGAGGGATCAAGAGCAGTGATCTGGAGGGATCTGGAGCAGTGATCTGGAGAGATCAGGGGCAGTGATCTGGAGGGATCAGGAGCATTTATCTGGAGGGATCAGGGGCAGTGATCTGGAGGGATCAGGAGCAGTGATCTGGAGTGCTCAGGGCAGTGATCTGGAATGATCAGGGCAGTGATCTAGAGGGATCTGAAGCAGTGATCTGGAGAGATCAGGGGCAGTGATCTGGAGAGATCGGGGCAGTAATCTGGAGTGATCAGGAGCAGTGATTTGGAGAGATCAAGGGCAGTGATCTGGAGAGATCAGGAGCAGTGATCTGGAGGGATCAGGAGCAGTGATCTGGAGAGATCAGGATCAGTGATCAGGAGGGATCTGGAGCAGTGATCTGGAGAGATCAGGGACAGAGATCTGGAGGGATCAGGAGCATTGATCTGGAGAGATCGGGGCAGTGATCTGGAGTGATCACGGCAGTGATCTGGAGGAATCTGGAGCAGTGATCTGGAGAGATCAGGATCAGTGATCTGGAGGGATCTGGAGCAGTGATCTGGAGAGATCAGGGGCAGTGATCTGGAGAGATCAGGGGTAGTGATCTGGAGGGATCAGGAGCAGTGATCTGGAGGGATCAGGAGCAGTGATCTGGAGAGATCAGGGGCAGTGATCTGGAGGGATCAGGAGCAGTGATCTGGAAAGGTCAGGTACAGTGATCTGAAGGGATCAGGGCAGTGATCTGGAGAGATCAGGAGCAGTGATCTGGAGGGCTCTGGGCAGTGATCTGGAGGGATCAGGGCAGTGATCTGGAGACATCAGGGGCAGTGATCTGGAGAGTTCAGGAGCAGTTATCTGGAGTGATCAGGAGCAGTGATCTGGAGGGATCAGGGGCCATGATCTGGAGTGATCAGGGGCAGTGATCAGGAGGGATCAGGAGCAGTGATCTAGAGAGATCAGGGGCAGTGATCTGGAGGGATCAGGTGTAGTGATCTGGAGAGATCAGGGGCAGTGGTCTGGCGAGACCAGGGATTGATCAGGAGCATTGGTCTGGAGGGATCTGTGGCAGTGATCTGGAGGAATCAGGAGCAGTCAGCTGGAGTAATCTGGCAGTGATCTGGAGTGATCAAGGGCAGTGATCTGGAGAGAACAGGGGCAGTGATCTGGAGGGTTCGGGGCAGTGATCTGGAGAAATCAGGGGCAGTGATCAGGAGAGATCAGGAACAGTGATCTGAAGGGATCAGGGCAGTGATCTGGAGAGATCAGGAGCAGTGATCTGGAGTGATCAGGAGCAGTGATCTGGAGAAATCAGGGGAAGTGATCAGGAGGGATCTGGAGAAGTGATCTGTAGAGATCAGTAGCAGTGATCTGGAGGGATCAGGAGCAGTGATCTGGAGGGATCAGGAGCAGTGATCCGGAGGGATCAGGATCAGTGATCTGGAGGGATCAGGAGCAGTCAGCTGGAGGGATCAGGGCAGTGATCTGGAGGGATCAGGAACAGTGATCTGGAGGGATCAGGAGCAGTGATCTGGAGGGATCTGGGGCAGCGATCTGGAGTGATCAGGAGCAGTGATCTGGAAAAGTCAGGTACAGTGATCTAGAGGGATCAGGAGCAGTGATCTGGAGAGATCAGGGGCGCTGATCTGGAGTGATCAGGAGCAGTGATCTGGAGAGATCAGGGGCAGTGATCTGGAGGGATCCGGAGCAGTGATCTGGAGAGATCAGGAGCAGTGATCTGGAGAGATCAGGGGCAGTGATCTGGAGGGATCAGGAGCAGTGATCTGGAGGGCTCTGGGCAGTGATCTGGAGGGATCAGGGCAGTGATCTGGAGAGATCAGGGGCAGTGATCTGGAGGGATCCGGAGCAGTGATCTGGAGAGATCAGGAGCAGTGATCTGGAAGGATCTGGGCACTGATCTGGAGGGATCCGGGGTAGTGATCTGGAGGGATCCAGAGCAGTGATCTCGAGGGATCTGGGGCAGTGATCTGGATGGATCAGTGGCAGTGATCTGGAGAGATCAGGAGCAGTGATCTGGAGGGATCAGGAGCAGTGATCTGGTGTGATTGGGGCAGTGATCTGGAGGGATCAGGAGCAGTGATCAGGAGGGATCAGGATCAGTGATCTGGAGGGATCTGGAGCAGTGATCTGGAGAGATCAGGGGCAGCGATCTGGAGGGATCAGGGACAGTGATCTGGAGGGATCCGGAGAAGTGATCTGGAGAGATCAGGAGCAGTGATCTGGAGAGATCAGGAGCAGTGATCTGGAGGGATCGGGGCAGGGATCTGGAGAGATCACGGGCAGTGATCTGGTGTGATCAGGGGCAGTGATCTGGAGGGATCAGGGGCAGTGATCTGGAGAAATCAGGGGATGTGATCAGGAGGGATCCGGAGCAGTGATCTGGAGAGATCGGGGCAGTGATCTGGAATGCTCAGGGCAGTGATCTGGAGTGATCCAGGCAGTGATCTAGAGGGATCTGGAGCAGTGATCTGGAGAGATCAGGGGCAGTGATCTGGAGAGATCAGGAGCAGTGATCTGGAGAGATCAGGAGCAGTGATCTGGTGTGATCGGGACAGTGATCAGGAGGGATCAGGAGCTGTGATCAGGAGGGATCAGGATCAGTGATTTGGAGGGATCTGGAGCAGTGATCTGGAGAGATCAGGATCAGTGATCAGGAGGGATCTGGAGCAGTGATCTGGAGAGATCAGGGACAGAGATCTGGAGGGATCAGGAGCAGTGATCTGGAGAGATCAGGGGCAGTGATCTGGAGTGATCACGGCAGTGATCTGGAGGAATCTGGAGCAGTGATCTGGAGAGATCAGGAGCAGTGATCTGGAGAGATCAGGGGCAGTGATCTGGAGGGATCAGGAGCAGTGATCTGGAGGGCTCTGGGCAGTGATCTGGAGGGATCAGGGCAGTGATCTGGAGACATCAGGGGCAGTGATCTGGAGAGATCAGGAGCAGTTATCTGGAGTGATCAGGAGCAGTGATCTGGAGGGATCAGAGGCAGTGGTCTAGCAGGATCAGGAGCAGGGATCTGGAGAGGTCAGGGGCAGTGACCTGGAGAAATCAGGGGATGTGATCAGGAGGGATCCGGAGAAGTGATCTGGAGAGATCAGGAGCAGTGATCTGGAGTGATCAGGGGCAGTGATCAGGAGGGATCAGGATCAGTGATCTGGAGGGATCTGGAGCAGTGATCTGGAGAGATCAGGATCAGTGATCAGGAGGGATCTGGAGCAGTGATCTGGAGAGATCGGGGCAGTGATCTGGAATGCTCAGGGCAGTGATCTGGAGTGATCCAGGCAGTGATCTAGAGGGATCTGGAGCAGTGATCTGGAGAGATCAGGGGCAGTGATCTGGAGAGATCGGGGGCAGTGATCAGGAGGGATCAGGATCAGTGATCTGGAGGGATCTGGAGCAGTGATCTGGGGTTATCAGGACCAGTGATCTGGAGGGATCTGGAGCAGTGATCTGGAGAGATCAGGGGCAGTGATCTGGAGGGATCAGGGGTAGTTATCTGGAGGGATCAGGAGCAGTGATCTGGAGGGATCAGGAGCAGTGATCTGGAGAGATCAGGGGCAGTGATCTGGAGGGACCCGGAGCAGTGATCTGGAGAGATCAGTGGCAGTGATCTGGATGGATCTGGGCACTGATCTGGAGGGATGCGGGGCTGTAATCTGGAGGGATCCAGAGCAGTGATCTAGATGCATCTGGGGCAGTTATCTGGAGGCATCTGGGGCAGTGATCTGGAGGGATCAGGAGCAGTGATCTGGAAAGGTCAGGTACAGTGATCTGAAGGGATCAGGGCAGTGATCTGGAGAGATCAGGAGCAGTGATCTGGAGGGCTCTGGGCAGTGATCTGGAGGGATCAGGGCAGTGATCTGGAGACATCAGGGGCAGTGATCTGGAGAGTTCAGGAGCAGTTATCTGGAGTGATCAGGAGCAGTGATCTGGAGGGATCAGGGGCCATGATCTGGAGTGATCAGGGGCAGTGATCAGGAGGGATCAGGAGCAGTGATCTAGAGAGATCAGGGGCAGTGTTCTGGAGTGATCAGGGGCAGTGATCAGGAGGGATCAGGAGCAATGATCAGGAGGGATCAAGAGCAGTGATCTGTAGGGATCTGGAGCAGTGATCTGGAGAGATCAGGGGCAGTGATCTGGAGGGATCAGGAGCATTTATCTGGAGGGATCAGGGGCAGTGATCTGGAGGGATCAGGAGCAGTGATCTGGAGTGCTCAGGGCAGTGATCTGGAGTGATCAGGGCAGTGATCTAGAGGGATCTGAAGCAGTGATCTGGAGAGATCAGGGGCAGTGATCTGGAGAGATCGGGGCAGTAATCTGGAGTGATCAGGAGCAGTGATTTGGAGAGATCAAGGGCAGTGATCTGGAGAGATCAGGAGCAGTGATCTGGAGGGATCAGGAGCAGTGATCTGGAGAGATCAGGATCAGTGATCAGGAGGGATCTGGAGCAGTGATCTGGAGAGATCAGGGACAGAGATCTGGAGGGATCAGGAGCATTGATCTGGAGAGATCGGGGCAGTGATCTGGAGTGATCACGGCAGTGATCTGGAGGAATCTGGAGCAGTGATCTGGAGAGATCAGGATCAGTGATCTGGAGGGATCTGGAGCAGTGATCTGGAGAGATCAGGGGCAGTGATCTGGAGAGATCAGGGGTAGTGATCTGGAGGGATCAGGAGCAGTGATCTGGAGGGATCAGGAGCAGTGATCTGGAGAGATCAGGGGCAGTGATCTGGAGGGACCCGGAGCAGTGATCTGGAGAGATCAGTGGCAGTGATCTGGATGGATCTGGGCACTGATCTGGAGGGATGCGGGGCTGTAATCTGGAGGGATCCAGAGCAGTGATCTCGATGGATCTGGGCCACTTATCTGGAGGCATCTGGGGCAGTGATCTGGAGGGATCAGGAGCAGTGATCTGGAAAGGTCAGGTACAGTGATCTGAAGGGATCAGGGCAGTGATCTGGAGAGATCAGGAGCAGTGATCTGGAGGGCTCTGGGCAGTGATCTGGAGGGATCAGGGCAGTGATCTGGAGACATCAGGGGCAGTGATCTGGAGAGTTCAGGAGCAGTTATCTGGAGTGATCAGGAGCAGTGATCTGGAGGGATCAGGGGCCATGATCTGGAGTGATCAGGGGCAGTGATCAGGAGGGATCAGGAGCAGTGATCTAGAGAGATCAGGGGCAGTGATCTGGAGGGATCAGGTGTAGTGATCTGGAGAGATCAGGGGCAGTGGTCTGGCGAGACCAGGAGCAGTGATCTGTAGGGATCAGGAGCATTGGTCTGGAGGGATCTGTGGCAGTGATCTGGAGGAATCAGGAGCAGTCAGCTGGAGTCATCTGGCAGTGATCTGGAGTGATCAAGGGCAGTGATCTGGAGAGAACAGGGGCAGTGATCTGGAGGGTTCGGGGCAGTGATCTGGAGAAATCAGGGGTAGTGATCAGGAGAGATCAGGAACAGTGATCTATAGGGATCCGGAGCAGTGATCTGGAGACATCAGGAGCAGTGATCTGGAGGGATCAGGAGCATTGGTCTGGAGGGATCTGTGGCAGTGATCTGGAGGAATCAGGAGCAGTCAGCTGGAGGGATCAGGGCAGTGATCTGGAGGGATCAGGAGCAGTGATCTGGAGGGATCAGGAGCAGTGATCCGGAGGGATCAGGGCAGTGATCTGGAGGGATCAGGAGCTGTCAGCTGGAGGGATCAGGGCAGTGATCTGGAGGGATCAGGAACAGTGATCTGGAGGGATCAGGAGCAGTGATCTGGAGGGATCTGGGGCAGCGATCTGGAGTGATCAGGAGCAGTGATCTGGAAAAGTCAGGTACAGTGATCTAGAGGGATCAGGAGCAGTGATCTGGAGAGATCAGGGGCGCTGATCTGGAGTGATCAGGAGCAGTGATCTGGAGAGATCAGGGGCAGTGATCTGGAGGGATCCGGAGCAGTGATCTGGAGAGATCAGGAGCAGTGATCTGGAAGGATCTGGGCACTGATCTGGAGGGATCCGGGGTAGTGATCTGGAGGGATCCAGAGCAGTGATCTCGAGGGATCTGGGGCAGTGATCTGGATGGATCAGTGGCAGTGATCTGGAGAGATCAGGAGCAGTGATCTGGAGGGATCAGGAGCAGTGATCTGGTGTGATTGGGGCAGTGATCTGGAGGGATCAGGAGCAGTGATCAGGAGGGATCAGGATCAGTGATCTGGAGGGATCTGGAGCAGTGATCTGGAGAGATCAGGGGCAGCGATCTGGAGGGATCAGGGACAGTGATCTGGAGGGATCCGGAGAAGTGATCTGGAGAGATCAGGAGCAGTGATCTGGAGAGATCAGGAGCAGTGATCTGGAGGGATCGGGGCAGGGATCTGGAGAGATCACGGGCAGTGATCTGGTGTGATCAGGGGCAGTGATCTGGAGGGATCAGGGGCAGTGATCTGGAGAAATCAGGGGATGTGATCAGGAGGGATCCGGAGCAGTGATCTGGAGAGATCGGGGCAGTGATCTGGAATGCTCAGGGCAGTGATCTGGAGTGATCCAGGCAGTGATCTAGAGGGATCTGGAGCAGTGATCTGGAGAGATCAGGGGCAGTGATCTGGAGAGATCAGGAGCAGTGATCTGGAGAGATCAGGAGCAGTGATCTGGTGTGATTGGGACAGTGATCAGGAGGGATCAGGAGCAGTGATCAGGAGGGATCAGGATCAGTGATTTGGAGGGATCTGGAGCAGTGATCTGGAGAGATCAGGATCAGTGATCAGGAGGGATCTGGAGCAGTGATCTGGAGAGATCAGGGACAGAGATCTGGAGGGATCAGGAGCAGTGATCTGGAGAGATCAGGGGCAGTGATCTGGAGTGATCACGGCAGTGATCTGGAGGAATCTGGAGCAGTGATCTGGAGAGATCAGGAGCAGTGATCTGGAGAGATCAGGGGCAGTGATCTGGAGGGATCAGGAGCAGTGATCTGGAGGGCTCTGGGCAGTGATCTGGAGGGATCAGGGCAGTGATCTGGAGACATCAGGGGCAGTGATCTGGAGAGATCAGGAGCAGTTATCTGGAGTGATCAGGAGCAGTGATCTGGAGGGATCAGAGGCAGTGGTCTAGCAGGATCAGGAGCAGGGATCTGGAGAGGTCAGGGGCAGTGACCTGGAGAAATCAGGGGATGTGATCAGGAGGGATCCGGAGAAGTGATCTGGAGAGATCAGGAGCAGTGATCTGGAGTGATCAGGGGCAGTGATCAGGAGGGATCAGGATCAGTGATCTGGAGGGATCTGGAGCAGTGATCTGGAGAGATCAGGATCAGTGATCAGGAGGGATCTGGAGCAGTGATCTGGAGAGATCGGGGCAGTGATCTGGAATGCTCAGGGCAGTGATCTGGAGTGATCCAGGCAGTGATCTAGAGGGATCTGGAGCAGTGATCTGGAGAGATCAGGGGCAGTGATCTGGAGAGATCGGGGGCAGTGATCAGGAGGGATCAGGATCAGTGATCTGGAGGGATCTGGAGCAGTGATCTGGGGTTATCAGGACCAGTGATCTGGAGGGATCTGGAGCAGTGATCTGGAGAGATCAGGGGCAGTGATCTGGAGGGATCAGGGGTAGTTATCTGGAGGGATCAGGAGCAGTGATCTGGAGGGATCAGGAGCAGTGATCTGGAGAGATCAGGGGCAGTGATCTGGAGGGACCCGGAGCAGTGATCTGGAGAGATCAGTGGCAGTGATCTGGATGGATCTGGGCACTGATCTGGAGGGATGCGGGGCTGTAATCTGGAGGGATCCAGAGCAGTGATCTAGATGCATCTGGGGCAGTTATCTGGAGGCATCTGGGGCAGTGATCTGGAGGGATCAGGAGCAGTGATCTGGAAAGGTCAGGTACAGTGATCTGAAGGGATCAGGGCAGTGATCTGGAGAGATCAGGAGCAGTGATCTGGAGGGCTCTGGGCAGTGATCTGGAGGGATCAGGGCAGTGATCTGGAGACATCAGGGGCAGTGATCTGGAGAGTTCAGGAGCAGTTATCTGGAGTGATCAGGAGCAGTGATCTGGAGGGATCAGGGGCCATGATCTGGAGTGATCAGGGGCAGTGATCAGGAGGGATCAGGAGCAGTGATCTAGAGAGATCAGGGGCAGTGATCTGGAGTGATCGGGGCAGTGATCAGGAGGGATCAGGAGCAATGATCAGGAGGGATCAAGAGCAGTGATCTGTAGGGATCTGGAGCAGTGATCTGGAGAGATCAGGGGCAGTGATCTGGAGGGATCAGGAGCATTTATCTGGAGGGATCAGAGGCAGTGATCTGGAGGGATCAGGAGCAGTGATCTGGAGTGCTCAGGGCAGTGATCTGGAGTGATCAGGGCAGTGATCTAGAGGGATCTGAAGCAGTGATCTGGAGAGATCAGGGGCAGTGATCTGGAGAGATCAGGGCAGTAATCTGGAGTGATCAGGAGCAGTGATTTGGAGAGATCAAGGGCAGTGATCTGGAGAGATCAGGAGCAGTGATCTGGAGGGATCAGGAGCAGTGATCTGGAGAGATCAGGATCCGTGATCAGGAGGGATCTGGAGCAGTGATCTGGAGAGATCAGGGACAGAGATCTGGAGGGATCAGGAGCATTGATCTGGAGAGATCGGGGCAGTGATCTGGAGTGATCACGGCAGTGATCTGGAGGAATCTGGAGCAGTGATCTGGAGAGATCAGGATCAGTGATCTGGAGGGATCTGGAGCAGTGATCTGGAGAGATCAGGGGCAGTGATCTGGAGAGATCAGGGGTAGTGATCTGGAGGGATCAGGAGCAGTGATCTGGAGGGATCAGGAGCAGTGATCTGGAGAGATCAGGGGCAGTGATCTGGAGGGACCCGGAGCAGTGATCTGGAGAGATCAGTGGCAGTGATCTGGATGGATCTGGGCACTGATCTGGAGGGATGCGGGGCTGTAATCTGGAGGGATCCAGAGCAGTGATCTCGATGGATCTGGGCCAGTTATCTGGAGGCATCTGGGGCAGTGATCTGGAGAGTTCAGGAGCAGTTATCTGGAGTGATCAGGAGCAGTGATCTGGAGGGATCAGGGGCCATGATCTGGAGTGATCAGGAGCAGTGATCTGGAGGGATCAGGAGCAGTGATCTAGAGAGATCAGGGGCAGTGATCTGGAGGGATCAGGTGTAGTGATCTGGAGAGATCAGGGGCAGTGGTCTGGCGAGACCAGGAGCAGTGATCTGTAGGGATCAGGAGCATTGGTCTGGAGGGATCTGTGGCAGTGATCTGGAGGAATAAGGAGCAGTCAGCTGGAGTAATCTGGCAGTGATCTGGAGTGATCAAGGGCAGTGATCTGGAGAGAACAGGGGTAGTGATCTGGAGGGTTCGGGGCAGTGATCTGGAGAAATCAGGGGCAGTGATCAGGAGAGATCAGGAACAGTGATCTATAGGGATCCGGAGCAGTGATCTGGAGACATCAGGAGCAGTGATCTGGAGGGATCAGGAGCATTGGTCTGGAGGGATCTGTGGCAGTGATCTGGAGGGATCAGGAGCAGTGATCTGGAGGGATCAGGAGCAGTGATCCGGAGGGATCAGGGCAGTGATCTGGAGGGATCAGGTGTAGTGATCTGGAGAGATCAGGGGCAGTGGTCTGGCGAGACCAGGAGCAGTGATCTGTAGGGATCAGGAGCATTGGTCTGGAGGGATCTGTGGCAGTGATCTGGAGGAATCAGGAGCAGTCAGCTGGAGGGATCAGGGCAGTGATCTGGAGGGATCAGGAGCAGTGATCTGGAGGGATCAGGAGCAGTGATCCGGAGGGATCAGGGCAGTGATCTGGAGGGATCAGGAGCAGTAAGCTGGAGGGATCAGGGCAGTGATCTGGAGGGATCAGGAACAGTGATCTGGAGGGATCAGGAGCAGTGATCTGGAGGGATCTGGGGCAGCGATCTGGAGTGATCAGGAGCAGTGATCTGGAAAAGTCAGGTACAGTGATCTAGAGGGATCAGGAGCAGTGATCTGGAGAGATCAGGGGCACTGATCTGGAGGGATCCGGGGTAGTGATCTGGAGGGATCCAGAGCAGTGATCTCGAGGGATCTGGGGCAGTGATCTGGATGGATCAGTGGCAGTGATCTCGAGGGATCAGTGGCAGTGGTCTGGAGGGATCTGGGGCAGTGACCTGGAGAGATCGGGGCAGTGATCTGGAGGGATCAGGAGCAGTGAGCTGGACAGAACAGGGGCAGCGATCTGGAGGGACCAGGAGCAGTGATCTGGAGGGATCAGGAGCAGTGATCTGGAGGGATCAGGAGCAGTGATGTGCATTGATCAGGGGCAGTGATCTAGAGTGATCAGGAGCAGTGATCTGGAGAGATCAGGAGCTTTGATCTGGAGTGATCAGGGGCAGTGATCTGGAGAGATCAGGGGCAGTGATCTGGAGGAATCAGGATCAGTGATCGGGAAAGGTCAGGTACAGTGATCTGGAGGGATCAGGAGCAGTGATCTGGACAGAACAGGGGCAGCGATATGGAGAGATCAGGGGCAGTGATCTGGAGGGATCACGGGTAGTGATCTGGAGAGATCAGGGGCAGTGGTCTGGCGAGACCAGGAGCAGTGATCTGTAGGGATCAGGAGCATTGGTCTGGAGGGATCTGTGGCAGTGATCTGGAGGAATCAGGAGCAGTCAGCTGGAGTAATCTGGCAGTGATCTGGAGTGATCAAGGGCAGTGATCTGGAGAGAACAGGGGCAGTGATCTGGAGGGTTCGGGGCAGTGATCTGGAGAAATCAGGGGCAGTGATCAGGAGAGATCAGGAACAGTGATCTATAGGGATCCGGAGCAGTGATCTGGAGACATCAGGAGCAGTGATCTGGTGTGATCAGGGGCAGTGATCTGGAGGGATCAGGAGCAGTGATCTGTTGTGATTGGGGCAGTGATCTGGAGGGATCAGGAGCAGTGATCAGGAGGGATCAGAGGCAGTGATCTGTTGGGATCAGGGGCAGTGATCTGGAGTGATCAGGAGCAGTGATCTGGAGAGATCGGGGCAGTGCTCTGGAGAGATCAGGGGCAGCGATCTGGAGGGATCAGGGACAGTGATATGGAGGGATCCGGAGAAGTGATCTGGAGAGATCAGGAGCAGTGATCTGGAGAGATCAGGAGCAGTGATCTGGAGGGATCGGGGCAGGAATCTGGAGAGATCAGGGGCAGTGAACTGGTGTGATCAGGGGCAGTGATCTGGAGGGATCGGGGCAGTGATCTGGAGAAATCAGGGGATGTGATCAGGAGGGATCCGGAGCAGTGATCTGGAGAGATCGGGGCAGTGATCTGGAATGCTCAGGGCAGTGATCTGGAGTGATTCAGGCAGTGATCTAGAGGGATCTGGAGCAGTGATCTGGAGAGATCAGGGGCAGTGATCTGGAGAGATCGGGGGCAGTGATCTGGAGAGATCAGGAGCAGTGATCTGGAGAGATCAGGAGCAGTGATCTGGTGTGATTGGGGCAGTGATCTGGAGGGATCAGGAGCAGTGATCAGGAGGGATCAGGATCAGTGATCTGGAGGGATCTGGAGCAGTGATCTGGAGAGATCAGGGGCAGCGATCTGGAGGGATCAGGGACAGTGATCTGGAGGGATCCGGAGAAGTGATCTGGAGAGATCAGGAGCAGTGATCTGGAGAGATCAGGAGCAGTGATCTGGAGGGATCGGGGCAGGGATCTGGAGAGATCACGGGCAGTGATCTGGTGTGATCAGGGGCAGTGATCTGGAGGGATCAGGGGCAGTGATCTGGAGAAATCAGGGGATGTGATCAGGAGGGATCCGGAGCAGTGATCTGGAGAGATCGGGGCAGTGATCTGGAATGCTCAGGGCAGTGATCTGGAGTGATCCAGGCAGTGATCTAGAGGGATCTGGAGCAGTGATCTGGAGAGATCGGGGCAGTGATCTGGAGAGATCAGGAGCAGTGATCTGGAGAGATCAGGAGCAGTGATCTGGTGTGATTGGGACAGTGATCAGGAGGGATCAGGAGCAGTGATCAGGAGGGATCAGGATCAGTGATTTGGAGGGATCTGGAGCAGTGATCTGGAGAGATCAGGATCAGTGATCAGGAGGGATCTGGAGCAGTGATCTGGAGAGATCAGGGACAGAGATCTGGAGGGATCAGGAGCAGTGATCTGGAGAGATCAGGAGCAGTGATCTGGAGTGATCACGGCAGTGATCTGGAGGAATCTGGAGCAGTGATCTGGAGAGATCAGGAGCAGTGATCTGGAGAGATCAGGGGCAGTGATCTGGAGGGATCAGGAGCAGTGATCTGGAGGGCTCTGGGCAGTGATCTGGAGGGATCAGGGCAGTGATCTGGAGACATCAGGGGCAGTGATCTGGAGAGATCAGGAGCAGTTATCTGGAGTGATCAGGAGCAGTGATCTGGAGGGATCAGAGGCAGTGGTCTAGCGGGATCAGGAGCAGGGATCTGGAGAGGTCAGGGGCAGTGACCTGGAGAAATCAGGGGATGTGATCAGGAGGGATCCGGAGAAGTGATCTGGAGAGATCAGGAGCAGTGATCTGGAGTGATCAGGGGCAGTGATCAGGAGGGATCAGGATCAGTGATCTGGAGGGATCTGGAGCAGTGATCTGGAGAGATCAGGATCAGTGATCAGGAGGGATCTGGAGCAGTGATCTGGAGAGATCGGGGCAGTGATCTGGAATGCTCAGGGCAGTGATCTGGAGTGATCCAGGCAGTGGTCTAGAGGGATCTGGAGCAGTGATCTGGAGAGATCAGGGGCAGTGATCTGGAGAGATCGGGGGCAGTGATCAGGAGGGATCAGGATCAGTGATCTGGAGGGATCTGGAGCAGTGATCTGGGGTTATCAGGACCAGTGATCTGGAGGGATCTGGAGCAGTGATCTGGAGAGATCAGGGGCAGTGATCTGGAGGGATCAGGGGTAGTTATCTGGAGGGATCAGGAGCAGTGATCTGGAGGGATCAGGAGCAGTGATCTGGAGAGATCAGGGGCAGTGATCTGGAGGGACCCGGAGCAGTGATCCGGAGAGATCAGTGGCAGTGATCTGGATGGATCTGGGCACTGATCTGGAGGGATCCGGGGCTGTAATCTGGAGGGATCCAGAGCAGTGATCTAGATGCATCTGGGGCAGTTATCTGGAGGCATCTGGGACAGTGATCTGGAGGGATCAGGAGCAGTGATCTGGAAAGGTCAGGTACAGTGATCTGAAGGGATCAGGGCAGTGATATGGAGAGATCAGGAGCAGTGATCTGGAGGGCTCTGGGCAGTGATCTGGAGGGATCAGGGCAGTGATCTGGAGACATCAGGGGCAGTGATCTGGAGAGTTCAGGAGCAGTTATCTGGAGTGATCAGGAGCAGTGATCTAGAGGGATCAGGGGCCATGATCTGGAGTGATCAGGGGCAGTGATCAGGAGGGATCAGGAGCAGTGATCTAGAGAGATCAGGGGCAGTGATCTGGAGTGATCAGGGGCAGTGATCAGGAGGGATCAGGAGCAATGATCAGGAGGGATCAAGAGCAGTGATCTGGAGGGATCTGGAGCAGTGATCTGGAGAGATCAGGGGCAGTGATCTGAAGGGATCAGGAGCATTTATCTGGAGGGATCAGGGGCAGTGATCTGGAGGGATCAGGAGCAGTGATCTGGAGTGCTCAGGGCAGTGATCTGTAGTGATCAGGGCAGTGATCTAGAGGGATCTGAAACAGTGATCTGGAGAGATCAGGGGCAGTGATCTGGAGAGATCGGGGCAGTAATCTGGAGTGATCAGGAGCAGTGATTTGGAGAGATCAAGGGCAGTGATCTGGAGAGATCAGGAGCAGTGATCTGGAGAGATCAGGAACAGTGATCTGGTGTGATTGGGGCAGTGATCTGGAGGGATCAGGAGCAGTGATCTGGAGAGATCAGGATCAGTGATCAGGAGGGATCTGGAGCAGTGATCTGGAGAGATCAGGGACAGAGATCTGGAGGGATCAGGAGCATTGATCTGGAGAGATCGGGGCAGTGATCTGGAGTGATCACGGCAGTGATCTGGAGGAATCTGGAGCAGTGATCTGGAGAGATCAGGATCAGTGATCTGGAGGGATCTGGAGCAGTGATCTGGAGAGATCAGGGGCAGTGATCTGGAGAGATCAGGGGTAGTGATCTGGAGGGATCAGGAGCAGTGATCTGGAGGGATCAGGAGCAGTGATCTGGAGAGATCAGGGGCAGTGATCTGGAGGGACCCGGAGCAGTGATCTGGAGAGATCAGTGGCAGTGATCTGGATGGATCTGGGCACTGATCTGGAGGGATGCGGGGCTGTAATCTGGAGGGATCCAGAGCAGTGATCTCGATGGATCTGGGCCACTTATCTGGAGGCATCTGGGGCAGTGATCTGGAGGGATCAGGAGCAGTGATCTGGAAAGGTCAGGTACAGTGATCTGAAGGGATCAGGGCAGTGATCTGGAGAGATCAGGAGCAGTGATCTGGAGGGCTCTGGGCAGTGATCTGGAGGGATCAGGGCAGTGATCTGGAGACATCAGGGGCAGTGATCTGGAGAGTTCAGGAGCAGTTATCTGGAGTGATCAGGAGCAGTGATCTGGAGGGATCAGGGGCCATGATCTGGAGGGATCAGAGGCAGTGGTCTAGCGGGATCAGGAGCAGGGATCTGGAGAGGTCAGGGGCAGTGACCTGGAGAAATCAGGGGATGTGATCAGGAGGGATCCGGAGAAGTGATCTGGAGAGATCAGGAGCAGTGATCTGTAGTGATCAGGGGCAGTGATCAGGAGGGATCAGGATCAGTGATCTGGAGGGATCTGGAGCAGTGATCTGGAGAGATCAGGATCAGTGATCAGGAGGGATCTGGAGCAGTGATCTGGAGAGATCGGGCAGTGATCTGGAATGCTCAGGGCAGTGATCTGGAGTGATCCAGGCAGTGATCTAGAGGGAGCTGGAGCAGTGATCTGGAGAGATCAGGGGCAGTGATCTGGAGAGATCGGGGGCAGTGATCAGGAGGGATCAGGATCAGTGATCTGGAGGGATCTGGAGCAGTGATCTGGGGTTATCAGGACCAGTGATCTGGAGGGACCCGGAGCAGTGATCTGGAGAGATCAGTGGCAGTGATCTGGATGGATCTGGGCACTGATCTGGAGGGATCCGGGGCTGTAATCTGGAGGGATCCAGAGCAGTGATCTAGATGCATCTGGGGCAGATATCTGGAGGCATCTGGGGCAGTGATCTGGAGGGATCAGGAGCAGTGATCTGGAAAGGTCAGGTACAGTGATCTGAAGGGATCAGGGCAGTGATATGGAGAGATCAGGAGCAGTGATCTGGAGGGCTCTGGGCAGTGATCTGGAGGGATCAGGGCAGTGATCTGGAGACATCAGGGGCAGTGATCTGGAGAGTTCAGGAGCAGTTATCTGGAGTGATCAGGAGCAGTGATCTGGAGGGATCAGGGGCCATGATCTGGAGTGATCAGGGGCAGTGATCAGGAGGGATCAGGAGCAGTGATCTAGAGAGATCAGGGGCAGTGATCTGGAGTGATCAGGGGCAGTGATCAGGAGGGATCAGGAGCAATGATCAGGAGGGATCAAGAGCAGTGATCTGGAGGGATCTGGAGCAGTGATCTGGAGAGATCAGGGGCAGTGATCTGAAGGGATCAGGAGCATTTATCTGGAGGGATCAGGGGCAGTGATCTGAAGGGATCAGGAGCAGTGATCTGGAGTGCTCAGGGCAGTGATCTGGAGTGATCAGGGCAGTGATCTAGAGGGATCTGAAGCAGTGATCTGGAGAGATCAGGGGCAGTGATCTGGAGAGATCGGGGCAGTAATCTGGAGTGATCAGGAGCAGTGATTTGGAGAGATCAAGGGCAGTGATCTGGAGAGATCAGGAGCAGTGATCTGGAGAGATCAGGAACAGTGATCTGGTGTGATTGGGGCAGTGATCTGGAGGGATCAGGAGCAGTGATCTGGAGAGATCAGGATCAGTGATCAGGAGGGATCTGGAGCAGTGATCTGGAGAGATCAGGGACAGAGATCTGGAGGGATCAGGAGCATTGATCTGGAGAGATCGGGGCAGTGATCTGGAGTGATCACGGCAGTGATCTGGAGGAATCTGGAGCAGTGATCTGGAGAGATCAGGATCAGTGATCTGGAGGGATCTGGAGCAGTGATCTGGAGAGATCAGGGGCAGTGATCTGGAGAGATCAGGGGTAGTGATCTGGAGGGATCAGGAGCAGTGATCTGGAGGGATCAGGAGCAGTGATCTGGAGAGATCAGGGGCAGTGATCTGGAGGGACCCGGAGCAGTGATCTGGAGAGATCAGTGGCAGTGATCTGGATGGATCTGGGCACTGATCTGGAGGGATCCGGGGCTGTAATCTGGAGGGATCCAGAGCAGTGATCTCGATGGATCTGGGCCAGTTATCTGGAGGCATCTGGGGCAGTGATGTGGAGGGATCAGGAGCAGTGATCTGGAAAGGTCAGGTACAGTGATCTGAAGGGATCAGGGCAGTGATCTGGAGAGATCAGGAGCAGTGATCTGGAGGGCTCTGGGCAGTGATCTGGAGGGATCAGGGCAGTGATCTGGAGACATCAGGGGCAGTGATCTGGAGAGTTCAGGAGCAGTTATCTGGAGTGATCAGGAGCAGTGATCTGGAGGGATCAGGGGCCATGATCTGGAGTGATCAGGGGCAGTGATCAGGAGGGATCAGGAGCAGTGATCTAGAGAGATCAGGGGCAGTGATCTGGAGAGATCAGGGGCAGTGGTCTGGCGAGACCAGGAGCAGTGATCTGTAGGGATCAGGAGCATTGGTCTGGAGGGATCTGTGGCAGTGATCTGGAGGAATCAGGAGCAGTCAGCTGGAGTAATCTGGCAGTGATCTGGAGTGATCAAGGGCAGTGATCTGGAGAGAACAGGGGCAGTGATCTGGAGGGTTCGGGGCAATGATCTGGAGACATCAGGAGCAGTGATCTGGAGGGATCAGGAGCATTGGTCTGGAGGGATCTGTGGCAGTGATCTGGAGGAATCGGGAGCAGTCAGCTGGAGGGATCAGGGCAGTGATCTGGAGGGATCAGGAGCAGTGATCTGGAGGGATCAGGAGCAGTGATCCAGAGGGATCAGGGCAGTGATCTGGAGGGATCAGGAGCAGTCAGCTGGAGGGATCAGGGCAGTGATCTGTTGTGATTGGGGCAGTGATCTGGAGGGATCAGGAGCAGTGATCAGGAGGGATCAGAGGCAGTGATCTGTTGGGATCAGGGGCAGTGATCTGGAGTGATCAGGAGCAGTGATCTGGAGAGATCGGGGCAGTACTCTGGAGAGATCAGGGGCAGCGATCTGGAGGGATCAGGGACAGTGATATGGAGGGATCCGGAGAAGTGATCTGGAGAGATCAGGAGCAGTGATCTGGAGAGATCAGGAGCAGTGATCTGGAGGGATCGGGGCAGGGATCTGGAGAGATCGGGGCAGTGATCTGGTGTGATCAGGGGCAGTGATCTGGAGGGATCGGGGCAGTGATCTGGAGAAATCAGGGGATGTGATGAGGAGGGATCCGGAGCAGTGATCTGGAGAGATCGGGGCAGTGATCTAGAATGCTCAGGGCAGTGATCTGGAGTGATTCAGGCAGTGATCTAGAGGGATCTGGAGCAGTGATCTGGAGAGATCAGGGGCAGTGATCTGGAGAGATCGGGGGCAGTGATCTGGTGTGATTGGGGCAGTGATCTGGAAGGATCAGGAGCAGTGATCAGGAGGGATCAGGATCAGTGATCTGGAGGGATCTGGAGCAGTGATCTGGAGAGATCAGGGGCAGCGATCTGGAGGGATCAGGGACAGTGATCTGGAGGGATCCGGAGAAGTGATCTGGAGAGATCAGGAGCAGTGATCTGGAGAGATCAGGAGCAGTGATCTGGAGGGATCGGGGCAGGGATCTGGAGAGATCACGGGCAGTGATCTGGTGTGATCAGGGGCAGTGATCTGGAGGGATCAGGGGCAGTGATCTGGAGAAATCAGGGGATGTGATCAGGAGGGATCCGGAGCAGTGATCTGGAGAGATCGGGGCAGTGATCTGGAATGCTCAGGGCAGTGATCTGGAGTGATCCAGGCAGTGATCTAGAGGGATCTGGAGCAGTGATCTGGAGAGATCGGGGCAGTGATCTGGAGAGATCAGGAGCAGTGATCTGGAGAGATCAGGAGCAGTGATCTGGTGTGATTGGGACAGTGATCAGGAGGGATCAGGAGCAGTGATCAGGAGGGATCAGGATCAGTGATTTGGAGGGATCAGGAGCAGTGATCTGGAGAGATCAGGGGCAGTGATCTGGAGTGATCACGGCAGTGATCTGGAGGAATCTGGAGCAGTGATCTGGAGAGATCAGGAGCAGTGATCTGGAGAGATCAGGGGCAGTGATCTGGAGGGATCAGGAGCAGTGATCTGGAGGGCTCTGGGCAGTGATCTGGAGGGATCAGGGCAGTGATCTGGAGACATCAGGGACAGTGATCTGGAGAGATCAGGAGCAGTTATCTGGAGTGATCAGGAGCAGTGATCTGGAGGGATCAGAGGCAGTGGTCTAGCGGGATCAGGAGCAGGGATCTGGAGAGGTCAGGGGCAGTGACCTGGAGAAATCAGGGGATGTGATCAGGAGGGATCCGGAGAAGTGATCTGGAGAGATCAGGAGCAGTGATCTGGAGTGATCAGGGGCAGTGATCAGGAGGGATCAGGATCAGTGATCTGGAGGGATCTGGAGCAGTGATCTGGAGAGATCAGGATCAGTGATCAGGAGGGATCTGGAGCAGTGATCTGGAGAGATCGGGGCAGTGATCTGGAATGCTCAGGGCAGTGATCTGGAGTGATCCAGGCAGTGATCTAGAGGGATCTGGAGCAGTGATCTGGAGAGATCAGGGGCAATGATCTGGAGAGATCGGGGGCAGTGATCAGGAGGGATCAGGATCAGTGATCTGGAGGGATCTGGAGCAGTGATCTGGGGTTATCAGGACCAGTGATCTGGAGGGATCTGGAGCAGTGATCTGGAGAGATCAGGGGCAGTGATCTGGAGGGATCAGGGGTAGTTATCTGGAGGGATCAGGAGCAGTGATCTGGAGGGATCAGGAGCAGTGATCTGGAGAGATCAGGGGCAGTGATCTGGAGGGACCCGGAGCAGTGATCTGGAGAGATCAGTGGCAGTGATCTGGATGGATCTGGGCACTGATCTGGAGGGATCCGGGGCTGTAATCTGGAGGGATCCAGAGCAGTGATCTAGATGCATCTGGGGCAGTTATCTGGAGGCATCTGGGGCAGTGATCTGGAGGGATCAGGAGCAGTGATCTGGAAAGGTCAGGTACAGTGATCTGAAGGGATCAGGGCAGTGATCTGGAGAGATCAGGAGCAGTGATCTGGAGGGCTCTGGGCAGTGATCTGGAGGGATCAGGGCAGTGATCTGGAGACATCAGGGGCAGTGATCTGGAGAGTTCAGGAGCAGTTATCTGGAGTGATCAGGAGCAGTGATCTGGAGGGATCAGGGGCCATGATCTGGAGTGATCAGGGGCAGTGATCAGGAGGGATCAGGAGCAGTGATCTAGAGAGATCAGGGGCAGTGATCTGGAGTGATCAGGGGCAGTGATCAGGAGGGATCAGGAGCAATGATCAGGAGGGATCAAGAGCAGTGATCTGGAGGGATCTGGAGCAGTGATCTGGAGAGATCAGGGGCAGTGATCTGGAGGGATCAGGAGCATTTATCTGGAGGGATCAGGGGCAGTGATCTGGAGTGCTCAGGGCAGTGATCTGGAGTGATCAGGGCAGTGATCAAGAGGGATCTGAAGCAGTGATCTGGAGAGATCAGGGGCAGTGATCTGGAGAGATCGGGGCAGTAATCTGGAGTGATCAGGAGCAGTGATTTGGAGAGATCAAGGGCAGTGATCTGGAGAGATCAGGAGCAGTGATCTGGAGAGATCAGGAGCAGTGATCTGGTGTGATTGGGGCAGTGATCTGGAGGGATCAGGAGCAGTGATCTGGAGAGATCAGGATCAGTGATCAGGAGGGATCTGGAGCAGTGATCTGGAGAGATCAGGGACAGAGATCTGGAGGGATCAGGAGCATTGATCTGGAGAGATCGGGGCAGTGATCTGGAGTGATCACAGCAGTGATCTGGAGGAATCTGGAGCAGTGATCTGGAGAGATCAGGATCAGTGATCTGGAGGGATCTGGAGCAGTGATCTGGAGAGATCAGGGACAGTGATCTGGAGAGATCAGGGGTAGTGATCTGGAGGGATCAGGAGCAGTGATCTGGAGGGATCAGGAGCAGTGATCTGGAGAGATCAGGGGCAGTGATCTGGAGGGACCCGGAGCAGTGATCTGGAGAGATCAGTGGCAGTGATCTGGATGGATCTGGGCACTGATCTGGAGGGATGCGGGGCTGTAATCTGGAGGGATCCAGAGCAGTGATCTCGATGGATCTGGGCCAGTTATCTGGAGGCATCTGGGGCAGTGATCTGGAGGGATCAGGAGCAGTGATCTGGAAAGGTCAGGTACAGTGATCTGAAGGGATCAGGGCAGTGATCTGGAGAGATCAGGAGCAGTGATCTGGAGGGCTCTGGGCAGTGATCTGGAGGGATCAGGGCAGTGATCTGGAGACATCAGGGGCAGTGATCTGGAGAGTTCAGGAGCAGTTATCTGGAGTGATCAGGAGCAGTGATCTGGAGGGATCAGGGGCCATGATCTGGAGTGATCAGGGGCAGTGATCAGGAGGGATCAGGAGCAGTGATCTAGAGAGATCAGGGGCAGTGATCTGGAGGGATCAGGTGTAGTGATCTGGAGAGATCAGGGGCAGTGGTCTGGCGAGACCAGGAGCAGTGATCTGTAGGGATCAGGAGCATTGGTCTGGAGGGATCTGTGGCAGTGATCTGGAGGAATCAGGAGCAGTCAGCTGGAGTAATCTGGCAGTGATCTGGAGTGATCAAGGGCAGTGATCTGGAGAGAACAGGGGCAGTGATCTGGAGGGTTCGGGGCAGTGATCTGGAGAAATCAGGGGCAGTGATCAGGAGAGATCAGGAACAGTGATCTATAGGGATCCGGAGCAGTGATCTGGAGACATCAGGAGCAGTGATCTGGAGGGATCAGGAGCATTGGTCTGGAGGGATCTGTGGCAGTGATCTGGAGGAATCAGGAGCAGTCAGCTGGAGGGATCAGGGCAGTGATCTGGAGGGATCAGGAGCAGTGATCTGGAGGGATCAGGAGCAGTGATCCGGAGGGATCAGGGCAGTGATCTGGAGGGATCAGGAGCAGTCAGCTGGAGGGATCAGGGCAGTGATCTGGAGGGATCAGGAACAGTGATCTGGAGGGATCAGGAGCAGTGATCTGGAGGGATCTGGGGCAGCGATCTGGAGTGATCAGGAGCAGTGATCTGGAAAAGTCAGGTACAGTGATCTAGAGGGATCAGGAGCAGTGATCTGGAGAGATCAGGGGCGCTGATCTGGAGTGATCAGGAGCAGTGATCTGGAGAGATCAGGGGCAGTGATCTGGAGGGATCCGGAGCAGTGATCTGGAGATATCAGGAGCAGTGATCTGGAAGGATCTGGGCACTGATCTGGAGGGATCCGGGGTAGTGATCTGGAGGGATCCAGAGCAGTGATCTCGAGGGATCTGGGGCAGTGATCTGGATGGATCAGTGGCAGTGATCTGGAGAGATCAGGAGCAGTGATCTGGAGGGATCAGGAGCAGTGATCTGGTGTGATTGGGGCAGTGATCTGGAGGGATCAGGAGCAGTGATCAGGAGGGATCAGGATCAGTGATCTGGAGGGATCTGGAGCAGTGATCTGGAGAGATCAGGGGCAGCGATCTGGAGGGATCAGGGACAGTGATCTGGAGGGATCCGGAGAAGTGATCTGGAGAGATCAGGAGCAGTGATCTGGAGAGATCAGGAGCAGTGATCTGGAGGGATCGGGGCAGGGATCTGGAGAGATCACGGGCAGTGATCTGGTGTGATCAGGGGCAGTGATCTGGAGGGATCAGGGGCAGTGATCTGGAGGGATCCGGAGAAGTGATCTGGAGAGATCTGGAGCAGTGATCTGGAGAGATCGGGGCAGTGATCTGGAATGCTCAGGGCAGTGATCTGGAGTGATCCAGGCAGTGATCTAGAGGGATCTGGAGCAGTGATCTGGAGAGATCAGGGGCAGTGATCTGGAGAGATCAGGAGCAGTGATCTGGAGAGATCAGGATCAGTGATCTGGAGGGATCTGGAGCAGTGATCTGGAGAGATCAGGGACAGTGATCTGGAGAGATCAGGGGTAGTGATCTGGAGGGATCAGGAGCAGTGATCTGGAGGGATCAGGAGCAGTGATCTGGAGAGATCAGGGGCAGTGATCTGGAGGGACCCGGAGCAGTGATCTGGAGAGATCAGTGGCAGTGATCTGGATGGATCTGGGCACTGATCTGGAGGGATGCGGGGCTGTAATCTGGAGGGATCCAGAGCAGTGATCTCGATGGATCTGGGCCAGTTATCTGGAGGCATCTGGGGCAGTGATCTGGAGGGATCAGGAGCAGTGATCTGGAAAGGTCAGGTACAGTGATCTGAAGGGATCAGGGCAGTGATCTGGAGAGATCAGGAGCAGTGATCTGGAGGGCTCTGGGCAGTGATCTGGAGGGATCAGGGCAGTGATCTGGAGACATCAGGGGCAGTGATCTGGAGAGTTCAGGAGCAGTTATCTGGAGTGATCAGGAGCAGTGATCTGGAGGGATCAGGGGCCATGATCTGGAGTGATCAGGGGCAGTGATCAGGAGGGATCAGGAGCAGTGATCTAGAGAGATCAGGGGCAGTGATCTGGAGGGATCAGGTGTAGTGATCTGGAGAGATCAGGGGCAGTGGTCTGGCGAGACCAGGAGCAGTGATCTGTAGGGATCAGGAGCATTGGTCTGGAGGGATCTGTGGCAGTGATCTGGAGGAATCAGGAGCAGTCAGCTGGAGTAATCTGGCAGTGATCTGGAGTGATCAAGGGCAGTGATCTGGAGAGAACAGGGGCAGTGATCTGGAGGGTTCGGGGCAGTGATCTGGAGAAATCAGGGGCAGTGATCAGGAGAGATCAGGAACAGTGATCTATAGGGATCCGGAGCAGTGATCTGGAGACATCAGGAGCAGTGATCTGGAGGGATCAGGAGCATTGGTCTGGAGGGATCTGTGGCAGTGATCTGGAGGAATCAGGAGCAGTCAGCTGGAGGGATCAGGGCAGTGATCTGGAGGGATCAGGAGCAGTGATCTGGAGGGATCAGGAGCAGTGATCCGGAGGGATCAGGGCAGTGATCTGGAGGGATCAGGAGCAGTGATCTGGAGGGATCAGGAGCAGTGATCTGGAGGGATCTGGGGCAGCGATCTGGAGTGATCAGGAGCAGTGATCTGGAAAAGTCAGGTACAGTGATCTAGAGGGATCAGGAGCAGTGATCTGGAGAGATCAGGGGCGCTGATCTGGAGTGATCAGGAGCAGTGATCTGGAGAGATCAGGGGCAGTGATCTGGAGGGATCCGGAGCAGTGATCTGGAGAGATCAGGAGCAGTGATCTGGAAGGATCTGGGCACTGATCTGGAGGGATCCGGGGTAGTGATCTGGAGGGATCCAGAGCAGTGATCTCGAGGGATCTGGGGCAGTGATCTGGATGGATCAGTGGCAGTGATCTGGAGAGATCAGGAGCAGTGATCTGGAGGGATCAGGAGCAGTGATCTGGTGTGATTGGGGCAGAGATCTGGAGGGATCAGGAGCAGTGATCAGGAGGGATCAGGATCAGTGATCTGGAGGGATCTGGAGCAGTGATCTGGAGAGATCAGGGGCAGCGATCTAGAGGGATCAGGGACAGTGATCTGGAGGGATCCGGAGAAGTGATCTGTAGAGATCAGGAGCAGTGATCTGGAGAGATCAGGAGCAGTGATCTGGAGGGATCGGGGCAGGGATCTGGAGAGATCAGTGGCAGTGATCTGGATGGATCTGGGCACTGATCTGGAGGGATCTGGGGCTGTAATCTGGAGGGATCCAGAGCAGTGATCTAGATGCATCTGGGGCAGTTATCTGGAGGCATCTGGGGCAGTGATCTGGAGGGATCAGGAGCAGTGATCTGGAAAGGTCAGGTACAGTGATCTGAAGGGATCAGGGCAGTGATCTGGAGGGCTCTGGGCAGTGATCTGGAGGGATCAGGGCAGTGATCTGGAGACATCAGGGGCAGTGATCTGGAGAGTTCAGGAGCAGTTATCTGGAGTGATCAGGAGCAGTGATCTGGAGGGATCAGGGGCCATGATCTGGAGTGATCAGGGGCAGTGATCAGGAGGGATCAGGAGCAGTGATCTAGAGAGATCAGGGGCAGTGATCTGGAGTGATCAGGGGCAGTGATCAGGAGGGATCAGGAGCAATGATCAGGAGGGATCAAGAGCAGTGATCTGGAGGGATCTGGAGCAGTGATCTGGAGAGATCAGGGGCAGTGATCTGGAGGGATCAGGAGCATTTATCTGGAGGGATCAGGGGCAGTGATCTGGAGGGATCAGGAGCAGTGATCTGGAGTGCTCAGGGCAGTGATCTGGAGTGATCAGGGCAGTGATCAAGAGGGATCTGAAGCAGTGATCTGGAGAGATCAGGGGCAGTGATCTGGAGAGATCGGGGCAGTAATCTGGAGTGATCAGGAGCAGTGATTTGGAGAGATCAAGGGCAGTGATCTGGAGAGATCAGGAGCAGTGATCTGGAGAGATCAGGAGCAGTGATCTGGTGTGATTGGGGCAGTGATCTGGAGGGATCAGGAGCAGTGATCTGGAGAGATCAGGATCAGTGATCAGGAGGGATCTGGAACAGTGATCTGGAGAGATCAGGGACAGAGATCTGGAGGGATCAGGAGCATTGATCTGGAGAGATCGGGGCAGTGATCTGGAGTGATCACGGCAGTGATCTGGAGGAATCTGGAGCAGTGATCTGGAGAGATCAGGATCAGTGATCTGGAGGGATCTGGAGCAGTGATCTGGAGAGATCAGGGACAGTGATCTGGAGAGATCAGGGGTAGTGATCTGGAGGGATCAGGAGCAGTGATCTGGAGGGATCAGGAGCAGTGATCTGGAGAGATCAGGGGCAGTGATCTGGAGGGACCCGGAGCAGTGATCTGGAGAGATCAGTGGCAGTGATCTGGATGGATCTGGGCACTGATCTGGAGGGATGCGGGGCTGTAATCTGGAGGGATCCAGAGCAGTGATCTCGATGGATCTGGGCCAGTTATCTGGAGGCATCTGGGGCAGTGATCTGGAGGGATCAGGAGCAGTGATCTGGAAAGGTCAGGTACAGTGATCTGAAGGGATCAGGGCAGTGATCTGGAGAGATCAGGAGCAGTGATCTGGAGGGCTCTGGGCAGTGATCTGGAGGGATCAGGGCAGTGATCTGGAGACATCAGGGGCAGTGATCTGGAGAGTTCAGGAGCAGTTATCTGGAGTGATCAGGAGCAGTGATCTGGAGGGATCAGGGGCCATGATCTGGAGTGATCAGAGGCAGTGATCAGGAGGGATCAGGAGCAGTGATCTAGAGAGATCAGGGGCAGTGATCTGGAGGGATCAGGTGTAGTGATCTGGAGAGATCAGGGGCAGTGGTCTGGCGAGACCAGGAGCAGTGATCTGTAGGAATCAGGAGCATTGGTCTGGAGGGATCTGTGGCAGTGATCTGGAGGAATCAGGAGCAGTCAGCTGGAGTAATCTGGCAGTGATCTGGAGTGATCAAGGGCAGTGATCTGGAGAGAACAGGGGCAGTGATCTGGAGGGTTCGGGGCAGTGATCTGGAGAAATCAGGGGCAGTGATCAGGAGAGATCAGGAACAGTGATCTATAGGGATCCGGAGCAGTGATCTGGAGACATCAGGAGCAGTGATCTGGAGGGATCAGGAGCATTGGTCTGGAGGGATCTGTGGCAGTGATCTGGAGGAATCAGGAGCAGTCAGCTGGAGGGATCAGGGCAGTGATCTGGAGGGATCAGGAGCAGTGATCCGGAGGGATCAGGGCAGTGATCTGGAGGGATCAGGAGCAGTCAGCTGGAGGGATCAGGGCAGTGATCTGGAGGGATCTGGAGCAGTGATCTGGAGAGATCAGGGGCAGCGATCTGGAGGGATCAGGTGTAGTGATCTGGAGAGATCAGGGGCAGTGGTCTGGCGAGACCAGGAGCAGTGATCTGTAGGGATCAGGAGCATTGGTCTGGAGGGATCTGTGGCAGTGATCTGGAGGAATCAGGAGCAGTCAGCTGGAGTAATCTGGCAGTGATCTGGAGTGATCAAGGGCAGTGATCTGGAGAGAACAGGGGTAGTGATCTGGAGGGTTCGGGGCAGTGATCTGGAGAAATCAGGGGCAGTGATCAGGAGAGATCAGGAACAGTGATCTATAGGGATCCGGAGCAGTGATCTGGAGACATCAGGAGCAGTGATCTGGAGGGATCAGGAGCATTGGTCTGGAGGGATCTGTGGCAGTGATCTGGAGGAATCAGGAGCAGTCAGCTGGAGGGATCAGGGCAGTGATCTGGAGGGATCAGGAGCAGTGATCTGGAGGGATCAGGAGCAGTGATCCGGAGGGATCAGGGCAGTGATCTGGAGGGATCAGGAGCAGTGATCTGGAGGGATCAGGAGCAGTGATCTGGAGGGATCTGGGGCAGCGATCTGGAGTGATCAGGAGCAGTGATCTGGAAAAGTCAGGTACAGTGATCTAGAGGGATCAGGAGCAGTGATCTGGAGAGATCAAGGGCGCTGATCTGGAGTGATCAGGAGCAGTGATCTGGAGAGATCAGGGGCAGTGATCTGGAGGGATCCGGAGCAGTGATCTGGAGAGATCAGGAGCAGTGATCTGGAAGGATCTGGGCACTGATCTGTAGTGATCCGGGGTAGTGATCTGGAGGGATCCAGAGCAGTGATCTCGAGGGATCTGGGGCAGTGATCTGGATGGATCAGTGGCAGTGATCTGGAGAGATCAGGAGCAGTGATCTGGAGGGATCAGGAGCAGTGATCTGGTGTGATTGGGGCAGTGATCTGGAGGGATCAGGAGCAGTGATCAGGAGGGATCAGGATCAGTGATCTGGAGGGATCTGGAGCAGTGATCTGGAGAGATCAGGGGCAGCGATCTAGAGGGATCAGGGACAGTGATCTGGAGGGATCCGGAGAAGTGATCTGGAGAGATCAGGAGCAGTGATCTGGAGAGATCAGGAGCAGTGATCTGGAGTGATCGGGGCAGGGATCTGGAGAGATCAGTGGCAGTGATCTGGATGGATCTGGGCACTGATCTGGAGGGATCCGGGGCTGTAATCTGGAGGGATCCAGAGCAGTGATCTAGATGCATCTGGGGCAGTTATCTGGAGGCATCTGGGGCAGTGATCTGGAGGGATCAGGAGCAGTGATCTGGAAAGGTCAGGTACAGTGATCTGAAGGGATCAGGGCAGTGATCTGGAGAGATCAGGAGCAGTGATCTGGAGGGCTCTGGGCAGTGATCTGGAGGGATCAGGGCAGTGATCTGGAGACATCAGGGGCAGTGATCTGGAGAGTTCAGGAGCAGTTATCTGGAGTGATCAGGAGCAGTGATCTGGAGGGATCAGGGGCCATGATCTGGAGTGATCAGGGGCAGTGATCAGGAGGGATCAGGAGCAGTGATCTAGAGAGATCAGGGGCAGTGATCTGGAGAGATCGGGGCAGTGATCTGGAATGCTCAGGGCAGTGATCTGGAGTGATCCAGGCAGTGATCTAGAGGGATCTGGAGCAGTGATCTAGAGAGATCAGGGGCAGTGATCTGGAGTGATCAGGGGCAGTGATCAGGAGGGATCAGGAGCAATGATCAGGAGGGATCAAGAGCAGTGATCTGGAGGGATCTGGAGCAGTGATCTGGAGAGATCAGGGGCAGTGATCTGGAGAGATCAGGAGCAGTGATCTGGAGAGATCAGGATCAGTGATCTGGAGGGATCTGGAGCAGTGATCTGGAGAGATCAGGGACAGTGATCTGGAGAGATCAGGGGTAGTGATCTGGAGGGATCAGGAGCAGTGATCTGGAGGGATCAGGAGCAGTGATCTGGAGAGATCAGGGGCAGTGATCTGGAGGGACCCGGAGCAGTGATCTGGAGAGATCAGTGGCAGTGATCTGGATGGATCTGGGCACTGATCTGGAGGGATGCGGGGCTGTAATCTGGAGGGATCCAGAGCAGTGATCTCGATGGATCTGGGCCAGTTATCTGGAGGCATCTGGGGCAGTGATCTGGAGGGATCAGGAGCAGTGATCTGGAAAGGTCAGGTACAGTGATCTGAAGGGATCAGGGCAGTGATCTGGAGAGATCAGGAGCAGTGATCTGGAGGGCTCTGGGCAGTGATCTGGAGGGATCAGGGCAGTGATCTGGAGACATCAGGGGCAGTGATCTGGAGAGTTCAGGAGCAGTTATCTGGAGTGATCAGGAGCAGTGATCTGGAGGGATCAGGGGCCATGATCTGGAGTGATCAGGGGCAGTGATCAGGAGGGATCAGGAGCAGTGATCTAGAGAGATCAGGGGCAGTGATCTGGAGGGATCAGGTGTAGTGATCTGGAGAGATCAGGGGCAGTGGTCTGGCGAGACCAGGAGCAGTGATCTGTAGGGATCAGGAGCATTGGTCTGGAGGGATCTGTGGCAGTGATCTGGAGGAATCAGGAGCAGTCAGCTGGAGTAATCTGGCAGTGATCTGGAGTGATCAAGGGCAGTGATCTGGAGAGAACAGGGGTAGTGATCTGGAGGGTTCGGGGCAGTGATCTGGAGAAATCAGGGGCAGTGATCAGGAGAGATCAGGAACAGTGATCTATAGGGATCCGGAGCAGTGATCTGGAGACATCAGGAGCAGTGATCTGGAGGGATCAGGAGCATTGGTCTGGAGGGATCTGTGGCAGTGATCTGGAGGAATCAGGAGCAGTCAGCTGGAGGGATCAGGGCAGTGATCTGGAGGGATCAGGAGCAGTGATCTGGAGGGATCAGGAGCAGTGATCCGGAGGGATCAGGGCAGTGATCTGGAGGGATCAGGAGCAGTGATCTGGAGGGATCAGGAGCAGTGATCTGGAGGGATCTGGGGCAGCGATCTGGAGTGATCAGGAGCAGTGATCTGGAAAAGTCAGGTACAGTGATCTAGAGGGATCAGGAGCAGTGATCTGGAGAGATCAGGGGCGCTGATCTGGAGTGATCAGGAGCAGTGATCTGGAGAGATCAGGGGCAGTGATCTGGAGGGATCCGGAGCAGTGATCTGGAGAGATCAGGAGCAGTGATCTGGAAGGATCTGGGCACTGATCTGGAGGGATCCGGGGTAGTGATCTGGAGGGATCCAGAGCAGTGATCTCGAGGGATCTGGGGCAGTGATCTGGATGGATCAGTGGCAGTGATCTGGAGAGATCAGGAGCAGTGATCTGGAGGGGTCAGGAGCAGTGATCTGGTGTGATTGGGGCAGTGATCTGGAGGGATCAGGAGCAGTGATCAGGAGGGATCAGGATCAGTGATCTGGAGGGATCTGGAGCAGTGATCTGGAGAGATCAGGGGCAGCGATCTGGAGGGATCAGGGACAGTGATCTGGAGGGATCCGGAGAAGTGATCTGGAGAGATCAGGAGCAGTGATCTGGAGAGATCAGGAGCAGTGATCTGGAGGGATCGGGGCAGGGATCTGGAGAGATCACGGGCAGTGATTTGGTGTGATCAGGGGCAGTGATCTGGAGGGATCAGGGGCAGTGATCTGGAGGGATCCGGAGAAGTGATCTGGAGAGATCAGGAGCAGTGATCTGGAGAGATCGGGGCAGTGATCTGGAATGCTCAGGGCAGTGATCTGGAGTGATCCAGGCAGTGATCTAGAGGGATCTGGAGCAGTGATCTGGAGAGATCAGGGGCAGTGATCTGGAGAGATCAGGAGCAGTGATCTGGAGAGATCAGGATCAGTGATCTGGAGGGATCTGGAGCAGTGATCTGGAGAGATCAGGGACAGTGATCTGGAGAGATCAGGGGTAGTGATCTGGAGGGATCAGGAGCAGTGATCTGGAGGGATCAGGAGCAGTGATCTGGAGAGATCAGGGGCAGTGATCTGGAGGGACCCGGAGCAGTGATCTGGAGAGATCAGTGGCAGTGATCTGGATGGATCTGGGCACTGATCTGGAGGGATGCGGGGCTGTAATCTGGAGGGATCCAGAGCAGTGATCTCGATGGATCTGGGCCAGTTATCTGGAGGCATCTGGGGCAGTGATCTGGAGGGATCAGGAGCAGTGATCTGGAAAGGTCAGGTACAGTGATCTGAAGGGATCAGGGCAGTGATCTGGAGAGATCAGGAGCAGTGATCTGGAGGGCTCTGGGCAGTGATCTGGAGGGATCAGGGCAGTGATCTGGAGACATCAGGGGCAGTGATCTGGAGAGTTCAGGAGCAGTTATCTGGAGTGATCAGGAGCAGTGATCTGGAGGGATCAGGGGCCATGATCTGGAGTGATCAGGGGCAGTGATCAGGAGGGATCAGGAGCAGTGATCTAGAGAGATCAGGGGCAGTGATCTGGAGGGATCAGGTGTAGTGATCTGGAGAGATCAGGGGCAGTGATCTGGAGAGATCAGGGGCAGTGATCTGGAGGAATCAGGATCAGCGATCGGGAAAGGTCAGGTACAGTGATCTGGAGGGATCAGGAGCAGTGATCTGGACAGAACAGGGGCAGCGATATGGAGAGATCAGGGGCAGTGATATGGAGGGTTCTGGGCAGTGATCTGGAGTGATCAGTGCAGTGATCTGGAGAGATCAGGAGCAGTGATCTGGAGAGATCTGGGCAGTGATCTGGAGGGATCAGGAGCAGTGAGCTGGAGACATCAGGGGCAGTGATCTGGAGAGTTCAGGAGCAGTTATCTGGAGAGATCAGGAGCAATGATCTGGAGGGGTCAGGGGCCATGACCTGGGGCAGTTATCTGGAGGCATCTGGGGCAGAGATCTGGAGGGATCAGGAGCAGTGATCTGGAAAGGTCAGGTACAGTGATCTGAAGGGATCAGGGCAGTGATCTGGAGAGATCAGGAGCAGTGATCTGGAGGGATCGGGGCAGTGATCTGGAGGGATCGGGGCAGTGATCTGGAGAAATCAGGGGAAGTGATCAGGAGGGATCTGGAGAAGTGATCTGTAGAGATCAGGAGCAGTGATCTGGAGAGATCAGGAGCAGTGATCTGGAGGGATCAGGGCAGTGATCTGGAGAGATCAGGGACAGTGATCTGGTGTGATCAGGGGCAGTGATCTGAAGGGATCAGGGCAGTGATCTGGAGAGATCAGGAGCAGTGATCTGGAGGGATCGGGGCAGTGATCTGGAGGGATCGGGGCAGTGATCTGGAGAGATCAGGGGCAGTGATCTGGAGGGATCTGGAGAAGTGATCTGGAGAGATCAGTAGCAGTGATCTGGAGAGATCAGGAGCAGTGATCTGGAGGGATCAGGGCAGTGATCTGGAGAGATCAGGGGCAGTGATCTGGTGTGATCAGGGGCAGTGATCTGGAGGGATCAGGGCAGTGATCTGGAGAGATTAGGAGCAGTGGTCTGGTGTGATTGGGGCAGTGATCTGGAGGGATCAGGAGCAGTGATCAGGAGGGATCAGGAGCAGTGATCTGAAGGGATCAGGGGCAGTGATCTGGAGTGATCAGGAGCAGTGATCTGGAGAGATCGGGGCAGTGCTCTGGAGAGATCAGGGGCAGCGATCTGGAGGGATCAGGGACAGTGATCTGGAGGGATCCGGAGCAGTGATCTGGAGACATCAGGAGCAGTGATCTGGAGGGATCAGGAGCAGTGATCTGGAGTGATCAGTGCAGTGATCTCGAGAGATTAGGAGCAGTGATCTGGAGTGATCAAGGGCAGTGATCTGGAGAGATCAGGAGCAGAGATCTGGAGGGATCAGAGGCAGTGCTCTGGAGGGATCAGGGGCAGTGATCTGGAGAGATCAGGCGCAGTGATCTGGAGGGATCAGGGGCAGTGACCTGGAGAGATCAGGAACAGTGATCTGAAGTGATCAGGGCAGTGATCTGGAGGGATCAGGAGCAATGATCTGGAGGGATCAGGAACAGTGATCTGGAGAGTTCAGGGGCCGTGTTTTGGAAGGATCAGGGGCAGTGATCTGGAAGGATCAGGAGCAGTGATCTGGAGGGATCTGGAGCTTTGATCTGGAATGATCAGGAGCAGTGATCTGGAGGGATCAGGGCAGTGATCTGAAGGGATCAGGGCAGTGATCTGGAGGGATCAGGAGCAGTGATCTGGAGGGATCAGGAGCAGTGATCTGAAGTGATCAGGGGCAGTGATCTGGAGGGATCAGGAGCAGTCAGCTGGAGGGATCAGGGCAGTGATCTGGAGGGATCAGGAGCAGTGATCTGGAGGGATCAGGAGCAGTGATCTGGAGGGATCAGGAGCAGTCAGCTGGAGGGATCAGGGCAGTGATCTGGAGGGATCAGGAACAGTGATCTGGAGGGATCAGGAGCAGTGATCTGGAGGGATCTGGGGCAGCGATCTGGAGTGATCAGGAGCAGTGATCTGGAAAAGTCAGGTACAGTGATCTAGAGGGATCAGGAGCAGTGATCTGGAGAGATCAGGGGCGCTGATCTGGAGTGATCAGGAGCAGTGATCTGGAGAGATCAGGAGCAGTGATCTGGAAGGATCTGGGCACTGATCTGGAGGGATCCGGGGTAGTGATCTGGAGGGATCCAGAGCAGTGATCTCGAGGGATCTGGGGCAGTGATCTGGATGGATCAGTGGCAGTGATCTCGAGGGATCAGTGGCAGTGGTCTGGAGGGATCTGGGGCAGTGACCTGGAGAGATCGGGGCAGTGATCTGGAGGGATCAGGAGCAGTGAGCTGGACAGAACAGGGGCAGCGATCTGGAGGGATCAGGAGCAGTGATCTGGAGGGATCAGGGCAGTGATCTGGAGGGATCAGGAGCAGTGATGTGCATTGATCAGGGGCAGTGATCTAGAGTGATCAGGAGCAGTGATCTGGAGAGATCAGGAGCTTTGATCTGGAGTGATCAGGGGCCATGATCTGGAGTGATCAGGGGCAGTGATCAGGAGGGATCAGGAGCAGTGATCTAGAGAGATCAGGGGCAGTGATCTGGAGGGATCAGGTGTAGTGATCTGGAGAGATCAGGGGCAGTGATCTGGAGAGATCAGGGGCAGTGATCTGGAGGAATCAGGATCAGCGATCGGGAAAGGTCAGGTACAGTGATCTGGAGGGATCAGGAGCAGTGATCTGGACAGAACAGGGGCAGTGATATGGAGGGTTCTGGGCAGTGATCTGGAGTGATCAGTGCAGTGATCTGGAGAGATCAGGAGCAGTGATCTGGAGAGATCTGGGCAGTGATCTGGAGGGATCAGGAGCAGTGAGCTGGAGACATCAGGGGCAGTGATCTGGAGAGTTCAGGAGCAGTTATCTGGAGAGATCAGGAGCAATGATCTGGAGGGGTCAGGGGCCATGACCTGGGGCAGTTATCTGGAGGCATCTGGGGCAGAGATCTGGAGGGATCAGGAGCAGTGATCTGGAAAGGTCAGGTACAGTGATCTGAAGGGATCAGGGCAGTGATCTGGAGAGATCAGGAGCAGTGATCTGGAGGGATCGGGGCAGTGATCTGGAGGGATCGGGGCAGTGATCTGGAGAAATCAGGGGAAGTGATCAGGAGGGATCTGGAGAAGTGATCTGTAGAGATCAGGAGCAGTGATCTGGAGAGATCAGGAGCAGTGATCTGGAGGGATCAGGGCAGTGATCTGGAGAGATCAGGGACAGTGATCTGGTGTGATCAGGGGCAGTGATCTGAAGGGATCAGGGCAGTGATCTGGAGAGATCAGGAGCAGTGATCTGGAGGGATCGGGGCAGTGATCTGGAGGGATCGGGGCAGTGATCTGGAGAGATCAGGGCAGTGATCTGGAGAGATCAGGGGCAGTGATCTGGTGTGATCAGGGGCAGTGATCTGGAGGGATCAGGGCAGTGATCTGGAGAGATTAGGAGCAGTGGTCTGGTGTGATTGGGGCAGTGATCTGGAGGGATCAGGAGCAGTGATCAGGAGGGATCAGGAGCAGTGATCTGGAGGGATCAGGGGCAGTGATCTGGAGTGATCAGGAGCAGTGATCTGGAGAGATCGGGGCAGTGCTCTGGAGAGATCAGGGGCAGCGATCTGGAGGGATCAGGGACAGTGATCTGGAGGGATCCGGAGAAGTGATCTGGAGAGATCAGGGCAGTGATCTGGAGGGATCGGGGCAGGGATCTGGAGAGATCAGGGGCAGTGATCTGGTGTGATCAGGAGCAGTGATCTGGAGGGATCAGGGCAGTGATCTGGAGAGATCAGGGGCAGTGATCTGGTGTGATCAGGGGCAGTGATCTGGAGGGATCAGGAGCAGTGATCTGTTGTGATTGGGGCAGTGATCTGGAGGGATCAGGAGCAGTGATCAGGAGGGATCAGGAGCAGTGATCTGGAGAGATCGGGGCAGTGATCTGGAGAGATCAGGAGCAGTGATCTGGAGAGATCAGGAGCAGTGATCTGGAGGGCTCTTGGTAGTGATCTGGAGACATCAGGGGCAGTGATCTGGAGAAATCAGGAGCAGTGATCTGAAGTGATCAGGGGCAGTGATCTGGAGGATCAGGAGCAGTGATCTGGCGAGATGAGGGGCAGTGATCTGGCGAGATGAGGGGCAGTGATCTGGAGAGATCAGGAGCATGTTCTGGAGGGATCAGGAGCAGTGATCTGGATTGATCAAGGCAGTGATCTGGAGGGCTCTGGGCAGTGATCTGGAGTGATCAGTGCAGTGATCTGGAGGCCCCTGGGCAGTGATCTGGAGGGATCTGGAGCAGTGATCTGGAGAGATCAGGGGCAGCGATCTGGAGGGATCAGGGACAGTGATCTGGAGGGATCCGGAGAAGTGATCTGGAGAGATCAGGAGCAGTGATCTGGAGAGATCAGGAGCAGTGATCTGGAGGGATCGGGGCAGGGATCTGGAGAGATCACGGGCAGTGATCTGGTGTGATCAGGGGCAGTGATCTGGAGGGATCAGGGGCAGTGATCTGGAGAAATCAGGGGATGTGATCAGGAGGGATCCGGAGCAGTGATCTGGAGAGATCGGGGCAGTGATCTGGAATGCTCAGGGCAGTGATCTGGAGTGGTCCAGGCAGTGATCTAGAGGGATCTGGAGCAGTGATCTGGAGAGATCAGGGGCAGTGATCTGGAGAGATCAGGAGCAGTGATCTGGAGAGATCAGGAGCAGTGATCTGGTGTGATTGGGACAGTGATCAGGAGGGATCAGGAGCAGTGATCAGGAGGGATCAGGATCAGTGATTTGGAGGGATCTGGAGCAGTGATCTGGAGAGATCAGGATCAGTGATCAGGAGGGATCTGGAGCAGTGATCTGGAGAGATCAGGGACAGAGATCTGGAGGGATCAGGAGCAGTGATCTGGAGAGATCAGGGGCAGTGATCTGGAGTGATCACGGCAGTGATCTGGAGGAATCTGGAGCAGTGATCTGGAGAGATCAGGAGCAGTGATCTGGAGAGATCAGGGGCAGTAATCTGGAGGGATCAGGAGCAGTGATCTGGAGGGCTCTGGGCAGTGATCTGGAGGGATCAGGGCAGTGATCTGGAGACATCAGGGGCAGTGATCTGGAGAGATCAGGAGCAGTTATCTGGAGTGATCAGGAGCAGTGATCTGGAGGGATCAGAGGCAGTGGTCTAGCGGGATCAGGAGCAGGGATCTGGAGAGGTCAGGGGCAGTGACCTGGAGAAATCAGAGGATGTGATCAGGAGGGATCCGGAGAAGTGATCTGGAGAGATCAGGAGCAGTGATCTGGAGTGATCAGGGGCAGTGATCAGGAGGGATCAGGATCAGTGATCTGGAGGGATCTGGAGCAGTGATCTGGAGAGATCAGGATCAGTGATCAGGAGGGATCTGGAGCAGTGATCTGGAGAGATCGGGGCAATGATCTGGAATGCTCAGGGCAGTGATCTGGAGTGATCCAGGCAGTGATCTAGAGGGATCTGGAGCAGTGATCTGGAGAGATCAGGGGCAGTGATCTGGAGAGATCGGGGGCAGTGATTAGGAGGGATCAGGATCAGTGATCTGGAGGGATCTGGAGCAGTGATCTGGGGTTATCAGGACCAGTGATCTGGAGGGATCTGGAGCAGTGATCTGGAGAGATCAGGAGCAGTGATCTGGAGGGATCAGGGGTAGTTATCTGGAGGGATCAGGAGCAGTGATCTGGAGGGATCAGGAGCAGTGATCTGGAGAGATCAGGGGCAGTGATCTGGAGGGACCCGGAGCAGTGATCTGGAGAGATCAGTGGCAGTGATCTGGATGGATCTGGGCACTGATCTGGAGGGATCCGGGGCTGTAATCTGGAGGGATCCAGAGCAGTGATCTAGATGCATCTGGGGCAGTTATCTGGAGGCATCTGGGGCAGTGATCTGGAGGGATCAGGAGCAGTGATCTGGAAAGGTCAGGTACAGTGATCTGAAGGGATCAGGGCAGTGATCTGGAGAGATCAGGAGCAGTGATCTGGAGGGCTCTGGGCAGTGATCTGGAGGGATCAGGGCAGTGATCTGGAGACATCAGGGGCAGTGATCTGGAGAGTTCAGGAGCAGTTATCTGGAGTGATCAGGAGCAGTGATCTGGAGGGATCAGGGGCCATGATCTGGAGTGATCAGGGGCAGTGATCAGGAGGGATCAGGAGCAGTGATCTAGAGAGATCAGGGGCAGTGATCTGGAGTGATCAGGGGCAGTGATCAGGAGGGATCAGGAGCAATGATCAGGAGGGATCAAGAGCAGTGATCTGGAGGGATCTGGAGCAGTGATCTGGAGAGATCAGGGGCAGTGATCTGGAGGGATCAGGAGCATTTATCTGGAGGGATCAGGGGCAGTGATCTGGAGGGATCAGGAGCAGTGATCTGGAGTGCTCAGGGCAGTGATCTGGAGTGATCAGGGCAGTGATCAAGAGGGATCTGAAGCAGTGATCTGGAGAGATCAGGGGCAGTGATCTGGAGAGATCGGGGCAGTAATCTGGAGTGATCAGGAGCAGTGATTTGGAGAGATCAAGGGCAGTGATCTGGAGAGATCAGGAGCAGTGATCTGGAGAGATCAGGAGCAGTGATCTGGTGTGATTGGGGCAGTGATCTGGAGGGATCAGGAGCAGTGATCTGGAGAGATCAGGATCAGTGATCAGGAGGGATCTGGAGCGTGATCTGGAGAGATTAGGGACAGAGATCTGGAGGGATCAGGAGCATTGATCTGGAGAGATCGGGGCAGTGATCTGGAGTGATCACGGCAGTGATCTGGAGGAATCTGGAGCAGTGATCTGGAGAGATCAGGAGCAGTGATCTGGAGAGATCAGGGGCAGTGATCGGGAGGGATCAGGAGCAGTGATCTGGAGTGCTCTGGGCAGTGATCTGGAGGAATCAGGGCAGTGATCTGGAGACATCAGGGGCAGTGATCTGGAGAGATCAGGAGCAGTTGTCTGGAGTGATCAGGAGCAGTGATCTGGAGGGATCAGAGGCAGTGGTCTAGCGGGATCAGGAGCAGGGATCTGGAGAGGTCAGGGGCAGTGACCTGGAGAAATCAGGGGATGTGATCAGGAAGGATCCGGAGAAGTGATCTGGAGAGATCAGGAGCAGTGATCTGGAGTGATCAGGGGCAGTGATCAGGAGGGATCAGGATCAGTGATCTGGAGGGATCTGGAGCAGTGATCTGGAGAGATCAGGATCAGTGATCAGGAGGGATCTGGAGCAGTGATCTGGAGAGATCGGGGCAGTGATCTGGAATGCTCAGGGCAGTGATCTGGAGTGATCCAGGCAGTGATCTAGAGGGATCTGGAGCAGTGATCTGGAGAGATCAGGGGCAGTGATCTGGAGAGATCGGGGGCAGTGATCTGGAGAGATCAGGATCAGTGATCTGGAGGGATCTGGAGCAGTGATCTGGGGTTATCAGGACCAGTGATCTGGGGGGATCTGGAGCAGTGATCTGGAGAGATCAGGAGCAGTTATCTGGAGTGATCAGGAGCAGTGATCTGGAGGGATCAGAGGCAGTGGTCTAGCGGGATCAGGAGCAGGGATCTGGAGAGATCAGGGGCAGTGACCTGGAGAAATCAGGGGATGTGATCAGGAGGGATCAGGAGCAGTGATCTAGAGAGATCAGGGGCAGTGATCTGGAGGGATCAGGTGTAGTGATCTGGAGAGATCAGGGGCAGTGGTCTGGCGAGACCAGGAGCAGTGATCTGTAGGGATCAGGAGCATTGGTCTGGAGGGATCTGTGGCAGTGATCTGGAGGAATCAGGAGCAGTCAGCTGGAGTAATCTGGCAGTGATCTGGAGTGATCAAGGGCAGTGATCTGGAGAGAACAGGGGCAGTGATCTGGAGGGTTCGGGGCAGTGATCTGGAGAAATCAGGGGCAGTGATCAGGAGAGATCAGGAACAGTGATCTATAGGGATCCGGAGCAGTGATCTGGAGACATCAGGAGCAGTGATCTGGAGGGATCAGGAGCATTGGTCTGGAGGGATCTGTGGCAATGATCTGGAGGAATCAGGAGCAGTCAGCTGGAGGGATCAGGGCAGTGATCTGGAGGGATCAGGAGCAGTGATCTGGAGGGATCAGGAGCAGTGATCCGGAGGGATCAGGGCAGTGATCTGGAGGGATCAGGAGCAGTGATCTGGAGAGATCAGGAGCAGTGTTCTGGTGAGATCAGGCGAAGTGATCTGGAGAGATCAGGGGCAGTGATTTTGAGCGATCAGGAGCAGTGATCTAGAGAGATCAGGGGCTGTGATCAGGAGAGGTCAGGAACAGTGATCTATAGGGATCCGGAGCAGTGATCTGGAGACATCAGGAGCAGTGATCTGGAGGGATCAGGAGCATTGGTCTGGAGGGATCTGTGGCAGTGATCTGGAGGAATCAGGAGCAGTCAGCTGGAGGGATCAGGGCAGTGATCTGGAGGGATCAGGAGCAGTGATCTGGAGGGATCAGGAGCAGTGATCCGGAGGGATCAGGGCAGTGATCTGGAGGGATCAGGAGCAGTCAGCTGGAGGGATCAGGGCAGTGATCTGGAGGGATCAGGAACAGTGATCTGGAGGGATCAGGAGCAGTGATCTGGAGGGATCTGGGGCAGCGATCTGGAGTGATCAGGAGCAGTGATCTGGAAAAGTCAGGTACAGTGATCTAGAGGGATCAGGAGCAGTGATCTGGAGAGATCAGGGGCGCCAGATCTGGAGTGATCAGGAGCAGTGATCTGGAGAGATCAGGGGCAGTGATCTGGAGGGATCCGGAGCAGTGATCTGGAGAGATCATGAGCAGTGATCTGGAAGGATCTGGGCACTGATCTGTAGTGATCCGGGGTAGTGATCTGGAGGGATCCAGAGCAGTGATCTCGAGGGATCTGGGGCAGTGATCTGGATGGATCAGTGGCAGTGATCTGGAGAGATCAGGAGCAGTGATCTGGAGGGATAAGGAGCAGTGATCTGGTGTGATTGGGGCAGTGATCTGGAGGGATCAGGAGCAGTGATCAGGAGGGATCAGGATCAGTGATCTGGAGGGATCTGGAGCAGTGATCTGGAGAGATCAGGGGCAGCGATCTGGAGGGATCAGGGACAGTGATCTGGAGGGATCCGGAGAAGTGATCTGGAGAGATCAGGAGCAGTGATCTGGAAAAGTCAGGTACAGTGATCTAGAGGGATCAGGAGCAGTGATCCGGAGAGATCAGGGGCGCTGATCTGGAGTGATCAGGAGCAGTGATCTGGAGAGATCAGGGGCAGTGATCTGGAGGGATCCGGAGCAGTGATCTGGAGAGATCAGGAGCAGTGATCTGGAAGGATCTGGGCACTGATCTGGAGGGATCCGGGGTAGTGATCTGGAGGGATCCAGAGCAGTGATCTCGAGGGATCTGGGGCAGTGATCTGGATGGATCAGTGGCAGTGATCTCGAGGGATCAGTGGCAGTGGTCTGGAGGGATCTGGGGCAGTGACCTGGAGAGATCGGGGCAGTGATCTGGAGGGATCAGGAGCAGTGAGCTGGACAGAACAGGGGCAGCGATCTGGAGGGATCAGGAGCAGTGATCTGAAGGGATCAGGAGCAGTGATCTGGAGGGATCAGGAGCAGTGATGTGCATTGATCAGGGGCAGTGATCTAGAGTGATCAGGAGCAGTGATCTGGAGAGATCAGGAGCTTTGATCTGGAGTGATCAGGGGCAGTGATCTGGAGAGATCAGGGGCAGTGATCTGGAGGAATCAGGATCAGTGATCGGGAAAGGTCAGGTACAGTGATCTGGAGGGATCAGGAGCAGTGATCTGGACAGAACAGGGGCAGCGATATGGAGAGATCAGGGGCAGTGATCTGGAGGGATCAGGGGTAGTGATCTGGAGAGATCAGGAGCATTGGTCTGGAGGGATCTGTGGCAGTGATCTGGAGGAATCAGGAGCAGTCAGCTGGAGTAATCTGGCAGTGATCTGGAGTGATCAAGGGCAGTGATCTGGAGAGAACAGGGGCAGTGATCTGGAGGGTTCGGGGCAGTGATCTGGAGAAATCAGGGGCAGTGATCAGGAGAGATCAGGTACAGTGATCTATAGGGATCCGGAGCAGTGATCTGGAGACATCAGGAGCAGTGATCTGGAGGGATCAGGAGCAGTGATCTGGAGTGATCAGTGCAGTGATCTCGAGAGATTAGGAGCAGTGATCTGGAGTGATCAAGGGCAGTGATCTGGAGAGATCAGGAGCAGAGATCTGGAGGGATCAGGAGCAGTGCTCTGGAGGGATCAGGGGCAGTGATCTGGAGAGATCAGGCGCAGTGATCTGGAGGGATCAGGGGCAGTGACCTGGAGAGATCAGGAACAGTGATCTGAAGTGATCAGGGCAGTGATCTGGAGGAATCAGGAGCAATGATCTGGAGGGATCAGGAACAGTGATCTGGAGTGTTCAGGGGCCATGTTTTGGAAGGATCAGGGGCAGTGATCTGGAAGGATCAGGAGCAGTGATCTGGAGGGATCTGGAGCTTTGATCTGGAATGATCAGGAGCAGTGATCTGGAGGGATCAGGGCAGTGATCTGAAGGGATCAGGGCAGTGATCTGGAGGGATCAGGAGCAGTGATCTGGAGGGATCAGGAGCAGTGATCTGAAGTGATCAGGGGCAGTGATCTGGAGGGATCAGGAGCAGTCAGCTGGAGGGATCAGGGCAGTGATCTGGAGGGATCAGGAGCAGTGATCTGGAGGGATCAGGAGCAGTGATCTGGAGGGATCAGGAGCAGTCAGCTGGAGGGATCAGGGCAGTGATCTGGAGGGATCAGGAACAGTGATCTGGAGGGATCAGGAGCAGTGATCTGGAGGGATCTGGGGCAGCGATCTGGAGTGATCAGGAGCAGTGATCTGGAAAAGTCAGGTACAGTGATCTAGAGGGATCAGGAGCAGTGATCTGGAGAGATCAGGGGCGCTGATCTGGAGTGATCAGGAGCAGTGATCTGGAGAGATCAGGGGCAGTGATCTGGAGGGATCCAGAGCAGTGATCTGGAGAGATCAGGAGCAGTGATCTGGAAGGATCTGGGCACTGATCTGGAGGGATCCGGGGTAGTGATCTGGAGGGATCCAGAGCAGTGATCTCGAGGGATCTGGGGCAGTGATCTGGATGGATCAGTGGCAGTGATCTCGAGGGATCAGTGGCAGTGGTCTGGAGGGATCTGGGGCAGTGACCTGGAGAGATCGGGGCAGTGATCTGGAGGGATCAGGAGCAGTGAGCTGGACAGAACAGGGGCAGCGATCTGGAGGGATCAGGAGCAGTGATCTGGAGGGATCAGGGCAGTGATCTGGAGGGATCAGGAGCAGTGATGTGCATTGATCAGGGGCAGTGATCTCGAGTGATCAGGAGCAGTGATCTGGAGAGATCAGGAGCTTTGATCTGGAGTGATCAGGGGCAGTGATCTGGAGAGATCAGGGGCAGTGATCTGGAGGAATCAGGATCAGCGATCGGGAAAGGTCAGGTACAGTGATCTGGAGGGATCAGGAGCAGTGATCTGGACAGAACAGGGGCAGCGATATGGAGAGATCAGGGGCAGTGATATGGAGGGTTCTGGGCAGTGATCTGGAGTGATCAGTGCAGTGATCTGGAGAGATCAGGAGCAGTGATCTGGAGAGATCTGGGCAGTGATATGGAGAGATCAGGTTCAGTGATCTGGAGAGATCAGGAGCAGTGATCTGGAGAGAGCAGGAGCAGTGATCTGGTGAGATCAGGTGCAGTGATCTGGAGAGATCAGGGGCAGTGATATGGAGAGATCAGGAGCAGTGATCTGCAGGGATCAGGTCGGTGATCTGGAGGGTCCTGGGCAGTGATCTGGAGTGATCAGTGCAGTGATCTGGAGAGATCAGGAGCAGTAATCTGAAGTGATCAGGGGCAGTGATCTGGAGGGATCAGGAGCAGTAATCTGGAGAGATCAGGAGCAGTGATCTGGTGAGATCGGGGCAGTGATCTGGAGAGAGCAGGAGCAGTGATCTGGTGAGATCAGGTGCAGTGATCTGGAGAGATCAGGGGCAGTGATTTGGAGAGATCAGGAGCAGTGATATAGAAAGATCAGGGGCAATGATCTGGAGAGATCAGGGGTGGTGATCTGGAGTGATCTGAGCACTGATCTGGAGGGATCCGGGGCAGTGATCTGGAGGGATCCAGAGCAGTGATCTCGAGAGATCTGGGGCAGTGATCTGGAGGCATCTGGGGCAGTGATCTGGAGGGATCAGGAGCAGTGATCTGGAAAGGTCCGGTACAGTGATCTGAAGGGATCAGGAGCAGTGATCTGGAGAGATCAGGGGCACTGATCTGGAGGGATCAGGGCAGTGATCTGGAGAGATCAGGGGCAGTGATCTGGAGGGATCTGGAGCTTTGATCTGGAATGATCAGGAGCAGTGATCTGGAGGAATCAGGGCAGTGATCTGGAGGGATTGGGGTGGTGATCTGGAGGGATCAGGAGCTTTGATCTGGAGTGATCAGGGGCAGTGATCTGGAGGGATCAGGAACGGTGATCTGGAAAGGTCAGGTACAGTGATCTGGAGGGCTCTGGGTAGTGATCTGGAGACATCAGGGGCAGTGATCTGGAGAAATCAGGAGCAGTGATCTGAAGTGATCAGGGGCAGTGATCTGGAGGATCAGGAGCAGTGATCTGGCGAGATGAGGGGCAGTGATCTGGCGAGATGAGGGGCAGTGATCTGGAGAGATCAGGAGCATGTTCTGGAGGGATCAGGAGCAGTGATCTGGATTGATCAAGGCAGTGATCTGGAGGGCTCTGGGCAGTGATCTGGAGTGATCAGTGCAGTGATCTGGAGGCCCCTGGTCAGTGATCTGGAGGGATCATGGCAGTGATCTGGAGACATCAGGGGCAGTGATCTGGAGAGATCAGGAGCAGTGATCTGGAGAGATCAGGGGCAGTGATCTGGAGAGATCAGGAGCAGTGATCTGGAGAGACCAGGGGCAGTGATCCAGAGTGATCAGGAGCAGTGATCTGGAGGGATCCAGAGCAGTGATCTGGAGAGATCAGGAGCAGTGACCTGGAGGGATCAGGAGCAGTGATCTGCATTGATCAGGGGCAGTGACCAAGAGTGATCAGGAGCAGTGATCTGGAGAGATCAGGGGCAGTGATCTGGAGGGATCAGGACAGTGTTCTGGAGAGATCAGGGGCAGTGATCTGGAGTGATCAGGAGCAGTGATCTGGAGAGATCAGGGGCAGTGATCTGGAGAGATCAGGAGCAGTGATCTGGAGAGACCAGGGGCAGTGATCCAGAGTGATCAGGAGCAGTGATCTGGAGGGATCCAGAGCAGTGATCTGGAGAGATCAGGAGCAGTGATCTGGAGGGATCAGGAGCAGTGATCTGGAGGGATCAGGGCAGTGTTCTGGAGAGATCAGGGGCAGTGATCTGGAGAGATCAGGAGCAGTGATCTGGAGGGATCAGGAGCAGTGATCTGCATTGATCAGGGGCAGTGACCAAGAGTGATCAGCAGCAGTGAGCTGGAGAGATCAGGGCAGTGATCTGGAGGGATCAGGAGCAGTGATTTGGAGGGATCTGTGACAGTGATCTGGAGAGGTCAGAGGCAGTGATCTGGAGGGATCCAGAGCAGTGATCTCGAGGGATCTGGGGCAGTGATCTGGAGGCATCTGGGGCAGTGATCTGGAGGGATCAGGAGCAGTGATCTGGAAAGGTCAGGTACAGTGATCAGGAGAGATCGGGGCAGTGATCTGTAAAGGTCAGCTACAGTGATCTGGAGGGATCAAGAGCAGAGATCTGGAGAGATCAGGGGCAGCGATCTGGAGGGATCAGGGCAGTGTTCTGGAGAGATCAGGGGCAGTGATCTGGAGTGATCAGGAGCAGTGATCTGGAGAGATCAGGGGCAGTGATCTGGAGGGATCCGGAGCAGTGATCTGGAGAGATCAGGAGCAGTGATCTGGAAGGATCTGGGCACTGATCTGGAGGGATCCAGGGCAGTGATCTGGAGGGATCCAGAGCAGTGATCTCGAGGGATCTGGGGCAGTGATCTGGAGGCATCTGGGGCAGTGATCTGGAGATATCAGGGGCAGTGATCTGGAAAGGTCAGGTACAGTGATCTGGAGGATCAGGAGCAGTGATCTGGAGGGATCAGGGCAGTGATCTGGAGAGATCAGGAGCAGTGAACCTGAGAGACCAGGGGCAGTGATCTGGAGAGATCAGGGGCAGCGATCTGGAGGGATCAGGACAGTGATCTGGAAAGGTCAGGTACGGTGATCTGGAGGGATCAGCAGCAGTGAGCTGGAGAGATCAGGGCAGTGATCTGGAGGGATCAGGAGCAGTGATTTGGAGGGATCCGGGGCAGTGATCTGGAGGGATTCAGAGCAGTGATCTCGAGGGATCTGGGGCAGTGATCTGGAGGCATCTGGGGCAGTGATCTGGAGATATCAGGGGCAGTGATCTGGAAAGGTCGGGTACAGTGATCTAGAGGGATCAGGAGCAGTGATCTGTAAAGGTCAGGTACAGTGATCTGGAGGGATCAGGAGCAGTTATCTGGAGAGATCAGGGGCAACGATCTGGAGAGATCAGGGCAGTGATCTGGAGAGATCAGTGGCAGTGATCTGGAGGGATCCGGAGCAGTGATCTGGAGAGATCAGGAGCAGTGATCTGGAAGGATCTGGGCACTGATCTGGAGGGAACCGGGGCAGTGATCTGGAGGGATCCAGAGCAGTGATCTCGAGGGATCTGGGGCAGTGATCTGGAGGCATCTGGGGCAGTGATCTGGAGATATCAGGGGCAGTGATCTAGAAAGGTCAGGTACAGTGATCTGGAGGGATTTGGAAATTTGATCTGGAATGATCAGGAGCAGTGATCTGGCGAGATGAGGGGCAGTGATCTGGAGAGATCAGGAGCAGTGTTCTGGAGGGATCAGGAGCAGTGATCTGGAGGGATCAGGGCAGTGATCTGGAGTGATCAGGAGCAGTGATCTGGAGAGGTCTGGGGCGGTGATCTGGAGGCATCTGGGGCAGTGATCTGGAGGGATCAGGAGCAGGGATCTGGAAAGGTCCGGTACAGTGATCTGAAGGGATCAGGAGCAGTGATATGGAGAGATCAGGGGCAGTGATCTGGAGGGATCAGGGCAGTGATCTGGAGAGATCAGGAGCAGTGATCTGGAGAGATCAGGGGCAGTGATCTGGAGGGATTTGGAAATTTGATCTGGAATGATCAGGAGCAGTGATCTGGCGAGATGAGGGGCAGTGATCTGGAGAGATCAGGAGCAGTGTTCTGGAGGGATCAGGAGCAGTGATCTGGAGGGATCAGGGCAGTGATCTGGAGGGCTCTGGGCAGTGATCTGGAGTGATCAGTGCAATGATCTGGAGGGCTCTGGGCTGTGATCTGGAGGGATCAGGGCAGTGATCTGGAGACATCAGGGGCAGGGATCTGGAGAGTTCAGGAGCAGTGATCTGTAGTGATCAGGGGCAGTGATCTGGAGGATCAGGAACAGTGATCTGGAGGGATCAGGGCAGTGATCTGGAGAGATCAGGAGCAGTGATCTGGAGAGACCAGGGGCAGTGATCCAGAGTGATCAGGAGCAGTGATCTGGAGGGATCCGGAGCAGTGATCTGGAGAGATCAGGAGCAGTGATCTGGAGAGATCAGGGGCAGTGATCTGGAGGGATCAGGAGCAGGGATCTGGAAAGGTCAGGTACGGTGATCTGGAGGGATCAGCAGCAGTGAGCTGGAGAGATCAGGGCAGTGATCTGGAGGGATCAGGAGCAGTGATCCAGAGAGATCAGGAGCAGTGATCTGGAAGGATCTGGGCACTGATCTGGAGGGATCCAGGGCAGTGATCTGGAGGGATCCAGAGCAGTGATCTCGAGGGATCTGGGGCAGTGATCTAGAGGGATCAGGAGCAGTGAGTTGTAAAGGTCAGGTATAGTGATCTGGAGGGATCAGGAGCAGTGATCTGGAAAGGTCAGGTACAGTGATCTGGTGGATCAGGAGCAGTGATCTGGAGGGATCAGGGCAGTGATCTGGAGGGATCAGGAGAAGTGATCTGGAGAGATTGGGGCAGTGATCTGGAGAGATCAGGAGCAGTCATCTGGAGGGATCAGGGGCAGTGATCTGGAGGGATCAGGAGCAGTGATCTGTAGGGATCCGGGGCAGTGATTTGGAGACATCAGGAGCAGTGATCTGGAGAGATCAGGGGCAGTGATCTGGAGGCATCTGGGGCAGTGATCTGGAGGGATCAGGAGCAGTGATCTGGAAAGGTCAGGTACAGTGATCAGGAGAGATCAGGGGCAGTGATCTGTAAAGGTCAGCTACAGTGATCTTGAGGGATCAAGAGCAGAGATCTGGAGAGATCAGGGGCAGCGATCTGGAGGGATCAGGGCAGTGTTCCGGAGAGATCAGGGGCAGTGATCTGGAGTGATCAGGAGCAGTGATCTGGAGAGATCAGGGGCAGTGATCTGGAGGGATCAGGGCAGTGATCTGGAGAGATCAGGAGCAGTGATATGGAGAGATCAGGGGCAGTGATCTGGAGGGATCAGGGCAGTGATCTGGAGAGATCAGGAGCAGTGATCTGGAGTGATCAGGGGCAGTGATCTGGAGGGATCAGGAGCAGTGATCCGGAGGGATCAGGAGCAGTGGTCTGGAGAGATCAGGAGCAGTGTTCTGGTGAGATCAGGCGAAGTGATCTGGAGAGATCAGGGGCCGTGATTTTGAGCGATCAGGAGCAGTGATCTAGAGAGATCAGGGGCTGTGATCAGGAGAGGTCAGGAACAGTGATCTGTAGGGATCCGGAGCAGTGATCTGGAGACATCAGGAGCAGTGATCTGGAGGGATCTGCGGCAGTGATCTGGAGGGATCAGGAGCAGTGATCTGGAAAGGTCAGGTACAGTGATCTGGAGGGATCAGGAGCAGTGATCTGGAGAGATCAGGGGCAGCGATCTTGAGAGATCAGGAGCAGTGATCTGGAGAGATCAGGAGCAGTAATCTGAAGTGATCAGGGGCAGTGATCTGGAGGATCAGGAACAGTGATCTGGAGGGATCAGGGCAGTGATCTGGAGAGATTAGGAGCAGTGATCTGGAGAGACCAGGGGCAGTGATCCAGAGTGATCAGGAGCAGTGGTCTGGAGGGATCCGGAGCAGTGATCTGGAGAGATCAGGAGCAGTGATCTGGAGAGATCAGGGGCAGTGATCTGGAGGGATCAGGACAGTGATCTGGAAAGGTCAGGTACGGTGATCTGGAGGGATCAGCAGCAGTGAGCTGGAGAGATCAGGGCAGTGATCTGGAGGGATCAGGAGCAGTGATCTGGAGAGATCAGGAGCAGTGATCTGGAAGGATCTGGGCACTGATCTGGAGGGATCCAGGGCAGTGATCTGGAGGGATCCAGAGCAGTGATCTCGAGGGATCTGGGGCAGTGATCTAGAGGGATCAGGAGCAGTGATCTGTAAAGGTCAGGTATAGTGATCTGGAGGGATCAGGAGCAGTGATCTGGAAAGGTCAGGTACAGTGATCTGGTGGATCAGGAGCAGTGATCTGGAGGGATCAGGGCAGTGATCTGGAGGGATCAGGAGAAGTGATCTGGAGAGATTGGGGCAGTGATCTGGAGAGATCAGGAGCAGTCATCTGGAGGGATCAGGGGCAGTGATCTGGAGGGATCAGGAGCAGTGATCTGTAGGGATCCGGGGCAGTGATTTGGAGACATCAGGAGCAGTGATCTGGAGAGATCAGGGGCAGTGATCTGGAGGCATCTGGGGCAGTGATCTGGAGGGATCAGGAGCAGTGATCTGGAAAGGTCAGGTACAGTGATCAGGAGAGATCAGGGGCAGTGATCTGTAAAGGTCAGCTACAGTGATCTTGAGGGACCAAGAGCAGAGATCTGGAGATATCAGGGGCAGTGATCTGGAAAGGTCAGGTACAGTGATCTAGAGGGATCAGGAGCAGTGATCTGTAAAGGTCAGGTACAGTGATCTGGAGGGATCAGGAGCAGTTATCTGGAGAGATCAGGGGCAGCGATCTGGAGAGATCAGTGGCAGTGATCTGGAGGGATCCGGAGCAGTGATCTGGAGAGATCAGGAGCAGTGATCTGGAAGGATCTGGGCACTGATCTGGAGGGATCCGGGGCAGTGAACTAGAGGGATCCAGAGCAGTGATCTCGAGGGATCTGGGGCAGTGATCTGGAGGCATCTGGGGCAGTGATCTGGAGATATCAGGGGCAGTGATCTGGAAAGGTCAGGTACAGTGATCTGGAGTGATCAGGAGCAGTGATCTGGAGAGATCGGGGCAGTGATCTGGAGTGATCAGGAGCAGTGATCTGGAGAGATCAGGGGCGGTGATCTGGAGGGATCTGAGCACTGATCTGGAGGGATCCGGGGCAGTGATCTGGAGCGATCCAGAGCAGTGATCTGGAGAGATCAGGGGCAGTGATCTGGAGGCATCTGGGGCAGTGATCTGGAGGGATCAGGAGCAGGGATCTGGAAAGGTCCGGTACAGTGATCTGAAGGGATCAGGAGCAGTGATCTGGAGAGATCAGGGGCAGTGATCTGGAGGGATCAGGGCAGTGATCTGGAGAGATCAGGAGCAGTGATCTGGAGAGATCAGGGGCAGTGATCTGGAGGGATTTGGAGATTTGATCTGGAATGATCAGGAGAAGTGATCTGGCGAGATGAGGGGCAGTGATCTGGAGAGATCAGGAGCAGTGTTCTGGAGGGATCAGGAGCAGTGATCTGGAGGGATCAGGGCAGTGATCTGGAGGGCTCTGGGCAGTGATCTGGAGTGATCAGTGCAATGATCTGGAGGGCTCTGGGCAGTGATCTGGAGGGATCAGGAGAAGTGATCTGGAGAGATTGGGGCAGTGATCTGGAGAGATCAGGAGCAGTCATCTGGAGGGATCGGGGCAGTGATCTGGAGGGATCAGGAGCAGTGATCTGTAGGGATCCGGGGCAGTGATTTGGAGACATCAGGAGCAGTGATCTGGAGAGATCAGGGGCAGTGATTTGGAGGGATCAGAGGCAGTGGTCTAGCGGGATCTGGAGCAGTGATCTGGAGAGATCAGGAACAGTGATCTGGAGGGATCAGGGGCAGTGATCTGGAGGGATCAGGGGAGAGATCTGGAGGGCTCTGGGCAGTGATCTGGAGTGATCAGTGCAGTGATCTGGAGAGATCAGGAGCAGTGATCTGGAGGGATCAGGAGAAGTGATCTGGAGAGATTGGGGACAGTGATCTGGAGAGATCAGGAGCAGTCATCTGGAGGGATCGGGGCAGTGATCTGGAGGGATCAGGAGCAGTGATCTGTAGGGATCCGGGGCAGTGATTTGGAGACATCAGGAGCAGTGATCTGGAGAGATCAGGGGCAGTGATCTGGAGGGATCAGAGGCAGTGGTCTAGCGGGATCTGGAGCAGTGATCTGGAGAGATCAGGAACAGTGATCTGGAGGGATCAGGGGCAGTGATCTGGAGGGATCAGAGGCAGTGGTCTAGCGGGATCTGGAGCAACGATCTGGAGAGATCAGGAACAGTGATCTGGAGAGATCAGGGGCAGTGATCTGGAGGGATCAGGGGAGAGATCTGGAGGGCTCTGGGCAGTGATCTGGAGTGATCAGTGCAGTGATCTGGAGAGATCAGGAGCAGTGATCTGGAGTGATCAGGGGCAGTGATCTGGAGGGATCAGGAGCAGTGATCCGGAGGGATCAGGAGCAGTGGTCTGGAGAGATCAGGAGCAGTGTTCTGGTGAGATCAGGCGAAGTGATCTGGAGAGATCAGGGGCAGTGATTTTGAGCGATCAGGAGCAGTGATCTAGAGAGATCAGGGGCTGTGATCAGGAGAGGTCAGGAACAGTGATCTGTAGGGATCCGGAGCAGTGATCTGGAGACATCAGGAGCAGTGATCTGGAGGGATCTGCGGCAGTGATCTGGAGGGATCAGGAGCAGTGATCTGGAAAGGTCAGGTACAGTGATCTGGAGGGATCAGGAGCAGTGATCTGGAGAGATCAGGGGCAGCGATCTTGAGAGATCAGGAGCAGTGATCTGGAGAGATCAGGAGCAGTAATCTGAAGTGATCAGGGGCAGTGATCTGGAGGATCAGGAACAGTGATCTGGAGGGATCAGGGCAGTGATCTGGAGAGATTAGGAGCAGTGATCTGGAGAGACCAGGGGCAGTGATCCAGAGTGATCAGGAGCAGTGGTCTGGAGGGATCCGGAGCAGTGATCTGGAGAGATCAGGAGCAGTGATCTGGAGAGATCAGGGGCAGTGATCTGGAGGGATCAGGACAGTGATCTGGAAAGGTCAGGTACGGTGATCTGGAGGGATCAGCAGCAGTGAGCTGGAGAGATCAGGGCAGTGATCTGGAGGGATCAGGAGCAGTGATCTGGAGAGATCAGGAGCAGTGATCTGGAAGGATCTGGGCACTGATCTGGAGGGATCCAGGGCAGTGATCTGGAGGGATCCAGAGCAGTGATCTCGAGGGATCTGGGGCAGTGATCTAGAGGGATCAGGAGCAGTGATCTGTAAAGGTCAGGTATAGTGATCTGGAGGGATCAGGAGCAGTGATCTGGAAAGGTCAGGTACAGTGATCTGGTGGATCAGGAGCAGTGATCTGGAGGGATCAGGGCAGTGATCTGGAGGGATCAGGAGAAGTGATCTGGAGAGATTGGGGCAGTGATCTGGAGAGATCAGGAGCAGTCATCTGGAGGGATCAGGGGCAGTGATCTGGAGGGATCAGGAGCAGTGATCTGTAGGGATCCGGGGCAGTGATTTGGAGACATCAGGAGCAGTGATCTGGAGGGATCAGGAGCAGTGATCTGGAAAGGTCAGGTACAGTGATCAGGAGAGATCAGGGGCAGTGATCTGTAAAGGTCAGCTACAGTGATCTTGAGGGACCAAGAGCAGAGATCTGGAGATATCAGGGGCAGTGATCTGGAAAGGTCAGGTACAGTGATCTAGAGGGATCAGGAGCAGTGATCTGTAAAGGTCAGGTACAGTGATCTGGAGGGATCAGGAGCAGTTATCTGGAGAGATCAGGGGCAGCGATCTGGAGAGATCAGTGGCAGTGATCTGGAGGGATCCGGAGCAGTGATCTGGAGAGATCAGGAGCAGTGATCTGGAAGGATCTGGGCACTGATCTGGAGGGATCCGGGGCAGTGAACTAGAGGGATCCAGAGCAGTGATCTCGAGGGATCTGGGGCAGTGATCTGGAGGCATCTGGGGCAGTGATCTGGAGATATCAGGGGCAGTGATCTGGAAAGGTCAGGTACAGTGATCTGGAGTGATCAGGAGCAGTGATCTGGAGAGATCGGGGCAGTGATCTGGAGTGATCAGGAGCAGTGATCTGGAGAGATCAGGGGCGGTGATCTGGAGGGATCTGAGCACTGATCTGGAGGGATCCGGGGCAGTGATCTGGAGCGATCCAGAGCAGTGATCTGGAGAGATCAGGGGCAGTGATCTGGAGGCATCTGGGGCAGTGATCTGGAGGGATCAGGAGCAGGGATCTGGAAAGGTCCGGTACAGTGATCTGAAGGGATCAGGAGCAGTGATCTGGAGAGATCAGGGGCAGTGATCTGGAGGGATCAGGGCAGTGATCTGGAGAGATCAGGAGCAGTGATCTGGAGAGATCAGGGGCAGTGATCTGGAGGGATTTGGAGATTTGATCTGGAATGATCAGGAGAAGTGATCTGGCGAGATGAGGGGCAGTGATCTGGAGAGATCAGGAGCAGTGTTCTGGAGGGATCAGGAGCAGTGATCTGGAGGGATCAGGGCAGTGATCTGGAGGGCTCTGGGCAGTGATCTGGAGTGATCAGTGCAATGATCTGGAGGGCTCTGGGCAGTGATCTGGAGGGATCAGGAGAAGTGATCTGGAGAGATTGGGGCAGTGATCTGGAGAGATCAGGAGCAGTCATCTGGAGGGATCAGGGGCAGTGATCTGGAGGGATCAGAGGCAGTGGTCTAGCGGGATCTGGAGCAGTGATCTGGAGAGATCAGGAACAGTGATCTGGAGGGATCAGGGGCAGTGATCTGGAGGGATCAGGGGAGAGATCTGGAGGGCTCTGGGCAGTGATCTGGAGTGATCAGTGCAGTGATCTGGAGAGATCAGGAGCAGTGATCTGGAGGGATCAGGAGAAGTGATCTGGAGAGATTGGGGACAGTGATCTGGAGAGATCAGGAGCAGTCATCTGGAGGGATCGGGGCAGTGATCTGGAGGGATCAGGAGCAGTGATCTGTAGGGATCCGGGGCAGTGATTTGGAGACATCAGGAGCAGTGATCTGGAGAGATCAGGGGCAGTGATCTGGAGGGATCAGAGGCAGTGGTCTAGCGGGATCTGGAGCAGTGATCTGGAGAGATCAGGAACAGTGATCTGGAGGGATCAGGGGCAGTGATCTGGAGGGATCAGAGGCAGTGGTCTAGCGGGATCTGGAGCAACGATCTGGAGAGATCAGGAACAGTGATCTGGAGAGATCAGGGGCAGTGATCTGGAGGGATCAGGGGAGAGATCTGGAGGGCTCTGGGCAGTGATCTGGAGTGATCAGTGCAGTGATCTGGAGAGATCAGGAGCAGTGATCTGGAGTGATCAGGGGCAGTGATCTGGAGGGATCAGGAGCAGTGATCCGGAGGGATCAGGAGCAGTGGTCTGGAGAGATCAGGAGCAGTGTTCTGGTGAGATCAGGCGAAGTGATCTGGAGAGATCAGGGGCAGTGATTTTGAGCGATCAGGAGCAGTGATCTAGAGAGATCAGGGGCTGTGATCAGGAGAGGTCAGGAACAGTGATCTGTAGGGATCCGGAGCAGTGATCTGGAGACATCAGGAGCAGTGATCTGGAGGGATCTGCGGCAGTGATCTGGAGGGATCAGGAGCAGTGATCTGGAAAGGTCAGGTACAGTGATCTGGAGGGATCAGGAGCAGTGATCTGGAGAGATCAGGGGCAGCGATCTTGAGAGATCAGGAGCAGTGATCTGGAGAGATCAGGAGCAGTAATCTGAAGTGATCAGGGGCAGTGATCTGGAGGATCAGGAACAGTGATCTGGAGGGATCAGGGCAGTGATCTGGAGAGATTAGGAGCAGTGATCTGGAGAGACCAGGGGCAGTGATCCAGAGTGATCAGGAGCAGTGGTCTGGAGGGATCCGGAGCAGTGATCTGGAGAGATCAGGAGCAGTGATCTGGAGAGATCAGGGGCAGTGATCTGGAGGGATCAGGACAGTGATCTGGAAAGGTCAGGTACGGTGATCTGGAGGGATCAGCAGCAGTGAGCTGGAGAGATCAGGGCAGTGATCTGGAGGGATCAGGAGCAGTGATCTGGAGAGATCAGGAGCAGTGATCTGGAAGGATCTGGGCACTGATCTGGAGGGATCCAGGGCAGTGATCTGGAGGGATCCAGAGCAGTGATCTCGAGGGATCTGGGGCAGTGATCTAGAGGGATCAGGAGCAGTGATCTGTAAAGGTCAGGTATAGTGATCTGGAGGGATCAGGAGCAGTGATCTGGAAAGGTCAGGTACAGTGATCTGGTGGATCAGGAGCAGTGATCTGGAGGGATCAGGGCAGTGATCTGGAGGGATCAGGAGAAGTGATCTGGAGAGATTGGGGCAGTGATCTGGAGAGATCAGGAGCAGTCATCTGGAGGGATCAGGGGCAGTGATCTGGAGGGATCAGGAGCAGTGATCTGTAGGGATCCGGGGCAGTGATTTGGAGACATCAGGAGCAGTGATCTGGAGAGATCAGGGGCAGTGATCTGGAGGCATCTGGGGCAGTGATCTGGAGGGATCAGGAGCAGTGATCTGGAAAGGTCAGGTACAGTGATCAGGAGAGATCAGGGGCAGTGATCTGTAAAGGTCAGCTACAGTGATCTTGAGGGACCAAGAGCAGAGATCTGGAGATATCAGGGGCAGTGATCTGGAAAGGTCAGGTACAGTGATCTAGAGGGATCAGGAGCAGTGATCTGTAAAGGTCAGGTACAGTGATCTGGAGGGATCAGGAGCAGTTATCTGGAGAGATCAGGGGCAGCGATCTGGAGAGATCAGTGGCAGTGATCTGGAGGGATCCGGAGCAGTGATCTGGAGAGATCAGGAGCAGTGATCTGGAAGGATCTGGGCACTGATCTGGAGGGATCCGGGGCAGTGAACTAGAGGGATCCAGAGCAGTGATCTCGAGGGATCTGGGGCAGTGATCTGGAGGCATCTGGGGCAGTGATCTGGAGATATCAGGGGCAGTGATCTGGAAAGGTCAGGTACAGTGATCTGGAGTGATCAGGAGCAGTGATCTGGAGAGATCGGGGCAGTGATCTGGAGTGATCAGGAGCAGTGATCTGGAGAGATCAGGGGCGGTGATCTGGAGGGATCTGAGCACTGATCTGGAGGGATCCGGGGCAGTGATCTGGAGCGATCCAGAGCAGTGATCTGGAGAGATCAGGGGCAGTGATCTGGAGGCATCTGGGGCAGTGATCTGGAGGGATCAGGAGCAGGGATCTGGAAAGGTCCGGTACAGTGATCTGAAGGGATCAGGAGCAGTGATCTGGAGAGATCAGGGGCAGTGATCTGGAGGGATCAGGGCAGTGATCTGGAGAGATCAGGAGCAGTGATCTGGAGAGATCAGGGGCAGTGATCTGGAGGGATTTGGAGATTTGATCTGGAATGATCAGGAGAAGTGATCTGGCGAGATGAGGGGCAGTGATCTGGAGAGATCAGGAGCAGTGTTCTGGAGGGATCAGGAGCAGTGATCTGGAGGGATCAGGGCAGTGATCTGGAGGGCTCTGGGCAGTGATCTGGAGTGATCAGTGCAATGATCTGGAGGGCTCTGGGCAGTGATCTGGAGGGATCAGGAGAAGTGATCTGGAGAGATTGGGGCAGTGATCTGGAGAGATCAGGAGCAGTCATCTGGAGGGATCAGGGGCAGTGATCTGGAGGGATCAGGAGCAGTGATCTGTAGGGATCCGGGGCAGTGATTTGGAGACATCAGGAGCAGTGATCTGGAGAGATCAGGGGCAGTGATCTGGAGGGATCAGAGGCAGTGGTCTAGCGGGATCTGGAGCAGTGATCTGGAGAGATCAGGAACAGTGATCTGGAGGGATCAGGGGCAGTGATCTGGAGGGATCAGGGGAGAGATCTGGAGGGCTCTGGGCAGTGATCTGGAGTGATCAGTGCAGTGATCTGGAGAGATCAGGAGCAGTGATCTGGAGGGATCAGGAGAAGTGATCTGGAGAGATTGGGGACAGTGATCTGGAGAGATCAGGAGCAGTCATCTGGAGGGATCGGGGCAGTGATCTGGAGGGATCAGGAGCAGTGATCTGTAGGGATCCGGGGCAGTGATTTGGAGACATCAGGAGCAGTGATCTGGAGAGATCAGGGGCAGTGATCTGGAGGGATCAGAGGCAGTGGTCTAGCGGGATCTGGAGCAGTGATCTGGAGAGATCAGGAACAGTGATCTGGAGGGATCAGGGGCAGTGATCTGGAGGGATCAGAGGCAGTGGTCTAGCGGGATCTGGAGCAACGATCTGGAGAGATCAGGAACAGTGATCTGGAGAGATCAGGGGCAGTGATCTGGAGGGATCAGGGGAGAGATCTGGAGGGCTCTGGGCAGTGATCTGGAGTGATCAGTGCAGTGATCTGGAGAGATCAGGAGCAGTGATCTGGAGTGATCAGGGGCAGTGATCTGGAGGGATCAGGAGCAGTGATCCGGAGGGATCAGGAGCAGTGGTCTGGAGAGATCAGGAGCAGTGTTCTGGTGAGATCAGGCGAAGTGATCTGGAGAGATCAGGGGCAGTGATTTTGAGCGATCAGGAGCAGTGATCTAGAGAGATCAGGGGCTGTGATCAGGAGAGGTCAGGAACAGTGATCTGTAGGGATCCGGAGCAGTGATCTGGAGACATCAGGAGCAGTGATCTGGAGGGATCTGCGGCAGTGATCTGGAGGGATCAGGAGCAGTGATCTGGAAAGGTCAGGTACAGTGATCTGGAGGGATCAGGAGCAGTGATCTGGAGAGATCAGGGGCAGCGATCTTGAGAGATCAGGAGCAGTGATCTGGAGAGATCAGGAGCAGTAATCTGAAGTGATCAGGGGCAGTGATCTGGAGGATCAGGAACAGTGATCTGGAGGGATCAGGGCAGTGATCTGGAGAGATTAGGAGCAGTGATCTGGAGAGACCAGGGGCAGTGATCCAGAGTGATCAGGAGCAGTGGTCTGGAGGGATCCGGAGCAGTGATCTGGAGAGATCAGGAGCAGTGATCTGGAGAGATCAGGGGCAGTGATCTGGAGGGATCAGGACAGTGATCTGGAAAGGTCAGGTACGGTGATCTGGAGGGATCAGCAGCAGTGAGCTGGAGAGATCAGGGCAGTGATCTGGAGGGATCAGGAGCAGTGATCTGGAGAGATCAGGAGCAGTGATCTGGAAGGATCTGGGCACTGATCTGGAGGGATCCAGGGCAGTGATCTGGAGGGATCCAGAGCAGTGATCTCGAGGGATCTGGGGCAGTGATCTAGAGGGATCAGGAGCAGTGATCTGTAAAGGTCAGGTATAGTGATCTGGAGGGATCAGGAGCAGTGATCTGGAAAGGTCAGGTACAGTGATCTGGTGGATCAGGAGCAGTGATCTGGAGGGATCAGGGCAGTGATCTGGAGGGATCAGGAGAAGTGATCTGGAGAGATTGGGGCAGTGATCTGGAGAGATCAGGAGCAGTCATCTGGAGGGATCAGGGGCAGTGATCTGGAGGGATCAGGAGCAGTGATCTGTAGGGATCCGGGGCAGTGATTTGGAGACATCAGGAGCAGTGATCTGGAGAGATCAGGGGCAGTGATCTGGAGGCATCTGGGGCAGTGATCTGGAGGGATCAGGAGCAGTGATCTGGAAAGGTCAGGTACAGTGATCAGGAGAGATCAGGGGCAGTGATCTGTAAAGGTCAGCTACAGTGATCTTGAGGGACCAAGAGCAGAGATCTGGAGATATCAGGGGCAGTGATCTGGAAAGGTCAGGTACAGTGATCTAGAGGGATCAGGAGCAGTGATCTGTAAAGGTCAGGTACAGTGATCTGGAGGGATCAGGAGCAGTTATCTGGAGAGATCAGGGGCAGCGATCTGGAGAGATCAGTGGCAGTGATCTGGAGGGATCCGGAGCAGTGATCTGGAGAGATCAGGAGCAGTGATCTGGAAGGATCTGGGCACTGATCTGGAGGGATCCGGGGCAGTGAACTAGAGGGATCCAGAGCAGTGATCTCGAGGGATCTGGGGCAGTGATCTGGAGGCATCTGGGGCAGTGATCTGGAGATATCAGGGGCAGTGATCTGGAAAGGTCAGGTACAGTGATCTGGAGTGATCAGGAGCAGTGATCTGGAGAGATCGGGGCAGTGATCTGGAGTGATCAGGAGCAGTGATCTGGAGAGATCAGGGGCGGTGATCTGGAGGGATCTGAGCACTGATCTGGAGGGATCCGGGGCAGTGATCTGGAGCGATCCAGAGCAGTGATCTGGAGAGATCAGGGGCAGTGATCTGGAGGCATCTGGGGCAGTGATCTGGAGGGATCAGGAGCAGGGATCTGGAAAGGTCCGGTACAGTGATCTGAAGGGATCAGGAGCAGTGATCTGGAGAGATCAGGGGCAGTGATCTGGAGGGATCAGGGCAGTGATCTGGAGAGATCAGGAGCAGTGATCTGGAGAGATCAGGGGCAGTGATCTGGAGGGATTTGGAGATTTGATCTGGAATGATCAGGAGAAGTGATCTGGCGAGATGAGGGGCAGTGATCTGGAGAGATCAGGAGCAGTGTTCTGGAGGGATCAGGAGCAGTGATCTGGAGGGATCAGGGCAGTGATCTGGAGGGCTCTGGGCAGTGATCTGGAGTGATCAGTGCAATGATCTGGAGGGCTCTGGGCAGTGATCTGGAGGGATCAGGAGAAGTGATCTGGAGAGATTGGGGCAGTGATCTGGAGAGATCAGGAGCAGTCATCTGGAGGGATCAGGGGCAGTGATCTGGAGGGATCAGGAGCAGTGATCTGTAGGGATCCGGGGCAGTGATTTGGAGACATCAGGAGCAGTGATCTGGAGAGATCAGGGGCAGTGATCTGGAGGGATCAGAGGCAGTGGTCTAGCGGGATCTGGAGCAGTGATCTGGAGAGATCAGGAACAGTGATCTGGAGGGATCAGGGGCAGTGATCTGGAGGGATCAGGGGAGAGATCTGGAGGGCTCTGGGCAGTGATCTGGAGTGATCAGTGCAGTGATCTGGAGAGATCAGGAGCAGTGATCTGGAGGGATCAGGAGAAGTGATCTGGAGAGATTGGGGACAGTGATCTGGAGAGATCAGGAGCAGTCATCTGGAGGGATCGGGGCAGTGATCTGGAGGGATCAGGAGCAGTGATCTGTAGGGATCCGGGGCAGTGATTTGGAGACATCAGGAGCAGTGATCTGGAGAGATCAGGGGCAGTGATCTGGAGGGATCAGAGGCAGTGGTCTAGCGGGATCTGGAGCAGTGATCTGGAGAGATCAGGAACAGTGATCTGGAGGGATCAGGGGCAGTGATCTGGAGGGATCAGAGGCAGTGGTCTAGCGGGATCTGGAGCAACGATCTGGAGAGATCAGGAACAGTGATCTGGAGAGATCAGGGGCAGTGATCTGGAGGGATCAGGGGAGAGATCTGGAGGGCTCTGGGCAGTGATCTGGAGTGATCAGTGCAGTGATCTGGAGAGATCAGGAGCAGTGATCTGGAGTGATCAGGGGCAGTGATCTGGAGGGATCAGGAGCAGTGATCCGGAGGGATCAGGAGCAGTGGTCTGGAGAGATCAGGAGCAGTGTTCTGGTGAGATCAGGCGAAATGATCTGGAGAGATCAGGGGCAGTGATTTTGAGCGATCAGGAGCAGTGATCTAGAGAGATCAGGGGCTGTGATCAGGAGAGGTCAGGAACAGTGATCTGTAGGGATCCGGAGCAGTGATCTGGAGACATCAGGAGCAGTGATCTGGAGGGATCTGCGGCAGTGATCTGGAGGGATCAGGAGCAGTGATCTGGAAAGGTCAGGTACAGTGATCTGGAGGGATCAGGAGCAGTGATCTGGAGAGATCAGGGGCAGCGATCTTGAGAGATCAGGAGCAGTGATCTGGAGAGATCAGGAGCAGTAATCTGAAGTGATCAGGGGCAGTGATCTGGAGGATCAGGAACAGTGATCTGGAGGGATCAGGGCAGTGATCTGGAGAGATTAGGAGCAGTGATCTGGAGAGACCGGGGCAGTGATCCAGAGTGATCAGGAGCAGTGGTCTGGAGGGATCCGGAGCAGTGATCTGGAGAGATCAGGAGCAGTGATCTGGAGAGATCAGGGGCAGTGATCTGGAGGGATCAGGACAGTGATCTGGAAAGGTCAGGTACGGTGATCTGGAGGGATCAGCAGCAGTGAGCTGGAGAGATCAGGGCAGTGATCTGGAGGGATCAGGAGCAGTGATCTGGAGAGATCAGGAGCAGTGATCTGGAAGGATCTGGGCACTGATCTGGAGGGATCCAGGGCAGTGATCTGGAGGGATCCAGAGCAGTGATCTCGAGGGATCTGGGGCAGTGATCTAGAGGGATCAGGAGCAGTGATCTGTAAAGGTCAGGTATAGTGATCTGGAGGGATCAGGAGCAGTGATCTGGAAAGGTCAGGTACAGTGATCTGGTGGATCAGGAGCAGTGATCTGGAGGGATCAGGGCAGTGATCTGGAGGGATCAGGAGAAGTGATCTGGAGAGATTGGGGCAGTGATCTGGAGAGATCAGGAGCAGTCATCTGGAGGGATCAGGGGCAGTGATCTGGAGGGATCAGGAGCAGTGATCTGTAGGGATCCGGGGCAGTGATTTGGAGACATCAGGAGCAGTGATCTGGAGAGATCAGGGGCAGTGATCTGGAGGCATCTGGGGCAGTGATCTGGAGGGATCAGGAGCAGTGATCTGGAAAGGTCAGGTACAGTGATCAGGAGAGATCAGGGGCAGTGATCTGTAAAGGTCAGCTACAGTGATCTTGAGGGACCAAGAGCAGAGATCTGGAGATATCAGGGGCAGTGATCTGGAAAGGTCAGGTACAGTGATCTAGAGGGAACAGGAGCAGTGATCTGTAAAGGTCAGGTACAGTGATCTGGAGGGATCAGGAGCAGTTATCTGGAGAGATCAGGGGCAGCGATCTGGAGAGATCAGTGGCAGTGATCTGGAGGGATCCGGAGCAGTGATCTGGAGAGATCAGGAGCAGTGATCTGGAAGGATCTGGGCACTGATCTGGAGGGATCCGGGGCAGTGAACTAGAGGGATCCAGAGCAGTGATCTCGAGGGATCTGGGGCAGTGATCTGGAGGCATCTGGGGCAGTGATCTGGAGATATCAGGGGCAGTGATCTGGAAAGGTCAGGTACAGTGATCTGGAGTGATCAGGAGCAGTGATCTGGAGAGATCGGGGCAGTGATCTGGAGTGATCAGGAGCAGTGATCTGGAGAGATCAGGGGCGGTGATCTGGAGGGATCTGAGCACTGATCTGGAGGGATCCGGGGCAGTGATCTGGAGCGATCCAGAGCAGTGATCTGGAGAGATCAGGGGCAGTGATCTGGAGGCATCTGGGGCAGTGATCTGGAGGGATCAGGAGCAGGGATCTGGAAAGGTCCGGTACAGTGATCTGAAGGGATCAGGAGCAGTGATCTGGAGAGATCAGGGGCAGTGATCTGGAGGGATCAGGGCAGTGATCTGGAGAGATCAGGAGCAGTGATCTGGAGAGATCAGGGGCAGTGATCTGGAGGGATTTGGAGATTTGATCTGGAATGATCAGGAGAAGTGATCTGGCGAGATGAGGGGCAGTGATCTGGAGAGATCAGGAGCAGTGTTCTGGAGGGATCAGGAGCAGTGATCTGGAGGGATCAGGGCAGTGATCTGGAGGGCTCTGGGCAGTGATCTGGAGTGATCAGTGCAGTGATCTGGAGAGATCAGGAGCAGTGATCTGGAGGGATCAGGAGAAGTGATCTGGAGAGATTGGGGACAGTGATCTGGAGAGATCAGGAGCAGTCATCTGGAGGGATCGGGGCAGTGATCTGGAGGGATCAGGAGCAGTGATCTGTATGGATCCGGGGCAGTGATTTGGAGACATCAGGAGCAGTGATCTGGAGAGATCAGGGGCAGTGATCTGGAGGGATCAGAGGCAGTGGTCTAGCGGGATCTGGAGCAGTGATCTGGAGAGATCAGGAACAGTGATCTGGAGGGATCAGGGGCAGTGATCTGGAGGGATCAGAGGCAGTGGTCTAGCGGGATCTGGAGCAACGATCTGGAGAGATCAGGAACAGTGATCTGGAGAGATCAGGGGCAGTGATCTGGAGGGATCAGGGGAGAGATCTGGAGGGCTCTAGGCAGTGATCTGGAGTGATCAGTGCAGTGATCTGGAGAGATCAGGAGCAGTGATCTGGAGTGATCAGTGCAGTGATCTGGAGAGATCAGGAGCAGTGATCTGGAGGGATCAGGAGCAGTGATCCGGAGGGATCAGGAGCAGTGGTCTGGAGAGATCAGGAGCAGTGTTCTGGTGAGATCAGGCGAAGTGATCTGGAGAGATCAGGGGCAGTGATTTTGAGCGATCAGGAGCAGTGATCTCGAGAGATCAGGGGCTGTGATCAGGAGAGGTCAGGAACAGTGATCTGTAGGGATCCGGAGCAGTGATCTGGAGACATCAGGAGCAGTGATCTGGAGGGATCTGCGGCAGTGATCTGGAGGGATCAGGAGCAGTGATCTGGAAAGGTCAGGTACAGTGATCTGGAGGGATCAGGAGCAGTGATCTGGAGAGATCAGGGGCAGCGATCTTGAGAGATCAGGAGCAGTGATCTGGAGAGATCAGGAGCAGTAATCTGAAGTGATCAGGGGCAGTGATCTGGAGGATCAGGAACAGTGATCTGGAGGGATCAGGCCAGTGATCTGGAGAGATTAGGAGCAGTGATCTGGAGAGACCAGGGGCAGTGATCCAGAGTGATCAGGAGCAGTGGTCTGGAGGGATCCGGAGCAGTGATCTGGAGAGATCAGGAGCAGTGATCTGGAGAGATCAGGGGCAGTGATCTGGAGGGATCAGGACAGTGATCTGGAAAGGTCAGGTACGGTGATCTGGAGGGATCAGCAGCAGTGAGCTGGAGAGATCAGGGCAGTGATCTGGAGGGATCAGGAGCAGTGATCTGGAGAGATCAGGAGCAGTGATCTGGAAGGATCTGGGCACTGATCTGGAGGGATCCAGGGCAGTGATCTGGAGGGATCCAGAGCAGTGATCTCGAGGGATCTGGGGCAGTGATCTAGAGGGATCAGGAGCAGTGATCTGTAAAGGTCAGGTATAGTGATCTGGAGGGATCAGGAGCAGTGATCTGGAAAGGTCAGGTACAGTGATCTGGTGGATCAGGAGCAGTGATCTGGAGGGATCAGGGCAGTGATCTGGAGGGATCAGGAGAAGTGATCTGGAGAGATTGGGGCAGTGATCTGGAGAGATCAGGAGCAGTCATCTGGAGGGATCAGGGGCAGTGATCTGGAGGGATCAGGAGCAGTGATCTGTAGGGATCCGGGGCAGTGATTTGGAGACATCAGGAGCAGTGATCTGGAGAGATCAGGGGCAGTGATCTGGAGGCATCTGGGGCAGTGATCTGGAGGGATCAGGAGCAGTGATCTGGAAAGGTCAGGTACAGTGATCAGGAGAGATCAGGGGCAGTGATCTGTAAAGGTCAGCTACAGTGATCTTGAGGGACCAAGAGCAGAGATCTGGAGATATCAGGGGCAGTGATCTGGAAAGGTCAGGTACAGTGATCTAGAGGGATCAGGAGCAGTGATCTGTAAAGGTCAGGTACAGTGATCTGGAGGGATCAGGAGCAGTTATCTGGAGAGATCAGGGGCAGCGATCTGGAGAGATCAGTGGCAGTGATCTGGAGGGATCCGGAGCAGTGATCTGGAGAGATCAGGAGCAGTGATCTGGAAGGATCTGGGCACTGATCTGGAGGGATCCGGAGCAGTGAACTAGAGGGATCCAGAGCAGTGATCTCGAGGGATCTGGGGCAGTGATCTGGAGGCATCTGGGGCAGTGATCTGGAGATATCAGGGGCAGTGATCTGGAAAGGTCAGGTACAGTGATCTGGAGTGATCAGGAGCAGTGATCTGGAGAGATCGGGGCAGTGATCTGGAGTGATCAGGAGCAGTGATCTGGAGAGATCAGGGGCGGTGATCTGGAGGGATCTGAGCACTGATCTGGAGGGATCCGGGGCAGTGATCTGGAGCGATCCAGAGCAGGGATCTGGAAAGGTCCGGTACAGTGATCTGAAGGGATCAGGAGCAGTGATCTGGAGAGATCAGGGGCAGTGATCTGGAGGGATCAGGGCAGTGATCTGGAGAGATCAGGAGCAGTGATCTGGAGAGATCAGGGGCAGTGATCTGGAGGGATTTGGAGATTTGATCTGGAATGATCAGGAGAAGTGATCTGGCGAGATGAGGGGCAGTGATCTGGAGAGATCAGGAGCAGTGTTCTGGAGGGATCAGGAGCAGTGATCTGGAGGGATCAGGGCAGTGATCTGGAGGGCTCTGGGCAGTGATCTGGAGTGATCAGTGCAATGATCTGGAGGGCTCTGGGCAGTGATCTGGAGGGATCAGGAGAAGTGATCTGGAGAGATTGGGGCAGTGATCTGGAGAGATCAGGAGCAGTCATCTGGAGGGATCAGGGGCAGTGATCTGGAGGGATCAGGAGCAGTGATCTGTAGGGATCCGGGGCAGTGATTTGGAGACATCAGGAGCAGTGATCTGGAGAGATCAGGGGCAGTGATCTGGAGGGATCAGAGGCAGTGGTCTAGCGGGATCTGGAGCAGTGATCTGGAGAGATCAGGAACAGTGATCTGGAGGGATCAGGGGCAGTGATCTGGAGGGATCAGGGGAGAGATCTGGAGGGCTCTGGGCAGTGATCTGGAGTGATCAGTGCAGTGATCTGGAGAGATCAGGAGCAGTGATCTGGAGGGATCAGGAGAAGTGATCTGGAGAGATTGGGGACAGTGATCTGGAGAGATCAGGAGCAGTCATCTGGAGGGATCGGGGCAGTGATCTGGAGGGATCAGGAGCAGTGATCTGTAGGGATCCGGGGCAGTGATTTGGAGACATCAGGAGCAGTGATCTGGAGAGATCAGGGGCAGTGATCTGGAGGGATCAGAGGCAGTGGTCTAGCGGGATCTGGAGCAGTGATCTAGAGAGATCAGGAACAGTGATCTGGAGGGATCAGGGGCAGTGATCTGGAGGGATCAGAGGCAGTGGTCTAGCGGGATCTGGAGCAACGATCTGGAGAGATCAGGAACAGTGATCTGGAGAGATCAGGGGCAGTGATCTGGAGGGATCAGGGGAGAGATCTGGAGGGCTCTGGGCAGTGATCTGGAGTGATCACTGCAGTGATCTGGAGAGATCAGGAGCAGTGATCTGGAGTGATCAGGGGCAGTGATCTGGAGGGATCAGGAGCAGTGATCCGGAGGGATCAGGAGCAGTGGTCTGGAGAGATCAGGAGCAGTGTTCTGGTGAGATCAGGCGAAGTGATCTGGAGAGATCAGGGGCAGTGATTTTGAGCGATCAGGAGCAGTGATCTAGAGAGATCAGGGGCTGTGATCAGGAGAGGTCAGGAACAGTGATCTGTAGGGATCCGGAGCAGTGATCTGGAGACATCAGGAGCAGTGATCTGGAGGGATCTGCGGCAGTGATCTGGAGGGATCAGGAGCAGTGATCTGGAAAGGTCAGGTACAGTGATCTGGAGGGATCAGGAGCAGTGATCTGGAGAGATCAGGGGCAGCGATCTTGAGAGAGCAGGAGCAGTGATCTGGAGAGATCAGGAGCAGTAATCTGAAGTGATCAGGGGCAGTGATCTGGAGGATCAGGAACAGTGATCTGGAGGGATCAGGCCAGTGATCTGGAGAGATTAGGAGCAGTGATCTGGAGAGACCAGGGGCAGTGATCCAGAGTGATCAGGAGCAGTGGTCTGGAGGGATCCGGAGCAGTGATCTGGAGAGATCAGGAGCAGTGATCTGGAGAGATCAGGGGCAGTGATCTGGAGGGATCAGGACAGTGATCTGGAAAGGTCAGGTACGGTGATCTGGAGGGATCAGCAGCAGTGAGCTGGAGAGATCAGGGCAGTGATCTGGAGGGATCAGGAGCAGTGATCTGGAGAGATCAGGAGCAGTGATCTGGAAGGATCTGGGCACTGATCTGGAGGGATCCAGGGCAGTGATCTGGAGGGATCCAGAGCAGTGATCTCGAGGGATCTGGGGCAGTGATCTAGAGGGATCAGGAGCAGTGATCTGTAAAGGTCAGGTATAGTGATCTGGAGGGATCAGGAGCAGTGATCTGGAAAGGTCAGGTACAGTGATCTGGTGGATCAGGAGCAGTGATCTGGAGGGATCAGGGCAGTGATCTGGAGGGATCAGGAGAAGTGATCTGGAGAGATTGGGGCAGTGATCTGGAGAGATCAGGAGCAGTCATCTGGAGGGATCAGGGGCAGTGATCTGGAGGGATCAGGAGCAGTGATCTGTAGGGATCCGGGGCAGTGATCTGGAGACATCAGGAGCAGTGATCTGGAGAGATCAGGGGCAGTGATCTGGAGGCATCTGGGGCAGTGATCTGGAGGGATCAGGAGCAGTGATCTGGAAAGGTCAGGTACAGTGATCAGGAGAGATCAGGGGCAGTGATCTGTAAAGGTCAGCTACAGTGATCTTGAGGGACCAAGAGCAGAGATCTGGAGATATCAGGGGCAGTGATCTGGAAAGGTCAGGTACAGTGATCTAGAGGGATCAGGAGCAGTGATCTGTAAAGGTCAGGTACAGTGATCTGGAGGGATCAGGAGCAGTTATCTGGAGAGATCAGGGGCAGCGATCTGGAGAGATCAGTGGCAGTGATCTGGAGGGATCCGGAGCAGTGATCTGGAGAGATCAGGAGCAGTGATCTGGAAGGATCTGGGCACTGATCTGGAGGGATCCGGGGCAGTGAACTAGAGGGATCCAGAGCAGTGATCTCGAGGGATCTGGGGCAGTGATCTGGAGGCATCTGGGGCAGTGATCTGGAGATATCAGGGGCAGTGATCTGGAAAGGTCAGGTACAGTGATCTGGAGTGATCAGGAGCAGTGATCTGGAGAGATCGGGGCAGTGATCTGGAGTGATCAGGAGCAGTGATCTGGAGAGATCAGGGGCGGTGATCTGGAGGGATCTGAGCACTGATCTGGAGGGATCCGGGGCAGTGATCTGGAGCGATCCAGAGCAGTGATCTGGAGAGATCAGGGGCAGTGATCTGGAGGCATCTGGGGCAGTGATCTGGAGGGATCAGGAGCAGGGATCTGGAAAGGTCCGGTACAGTGATCTGAAGGGATCAGGAGCAGTGATCTGGAGAGATCAGGGGCAGTGATCTGGAGGGATCAGGGCAGTGATCTGGAGAGATCAGGAGCAGTGATCTGGAGAGATCAGGGGCAGTGATCTGGAGGGATTTGGAGATTTGATCTGGAATGATCAGGAGAAGTGATCTGGCGAGATGAGGGGCAGTGATCTGGAGAGATCAGGAGCAGTGTTCTGGAGGGATCAGGAGCAGTGATCTGGAGGGATCAGGGCAGTGATCTGGAGGGCTCTGGGCAGTGATCTGGAGTGATCAGTGCAATGATCTGGAGGGCTCTGGGCAGTGATCTGGAGGGATCAGGAGAAGTGATCTGGAGAGATTGGGGCAGTGATCTGGAGAGATCAGGAGCAGTCATCTGGAGGGATCAGGGGCAGTGATCTGGAGGGATCAGGAGCAGTGATCTGTAGGGATCCGGGGCAGTGATTTGGAGACATCAGGAGCAGTGATCTGGAGAGATCAGGGGCAGTGATCTGGAGGGATCAGAGGCAGTGGTCTAGCGGGATCTGGAGCAGTGATCTGGAGAGATCAGGAACAGTGATCTGGAGGGATCAGGGGCAGTGATCTGGAGGGATCAGGGGAGAGATCTGGAGGGCTCTGGGCAGTGATCTGGAGTGATCAGTGCAGTGATCTGGAGAGATCAGGAGCAGTGATCTGGAGGGATCAGGAGAAGTGATCTGGAGAGATTGGGGACAGTGATCTGGAGAGATCAGGAGCAGTCATCTGGAGGGATCGGGGCAGTGATCTGGAGGGATCAGGAGCAGTGATCTGTAGGGATCCGGGGCAGTGATTTGGAGACATCAGGAGCAGTGATCTGGAGAGATCAGGGGCAGTGATCTGGAGGCATCTGGGGCAGTGATCTGGAGGGATCAGGAGAAGTGATCTGGAGAGATTGGGGCAGTGATCTGGAGAGATCAGGAGCAGTCATCTGGAGGGATCAGGGGCAGTGATCTGGAGGGATCAGGAGCAGTGATCTGTAGGGATCCGGGGCAGTGATCTGGAGACATCAGGAGCAGTGATCTGGAGAGATCAGGGGCAGTGATCTGGAGGCATCTGGGGCAGTGATCTGGAGGGATCAGGAGCAGTGATCTGGAAAGGTCAGGTACAGTGATCAGGAGAGATCAGGGGCAGTGATCTGTAAAGGTCAGCTACAGTGATCTTGAGGGACCAAGAGCAGAGATCTGGAGATATCAGGGGCAGTGATCTGGAAAGGTCAGGTACAGTGATCTAGAGGGATCAGGAGCAGTGATCTGTAAAGGTCAGGTACAGTGATCTGGAGGGATCAGGAGCAGTTATCTGGAGAGATCAGGGGCAGCGATCTGGAGAGATCAGTGGCAGTGATCTGGAGGGATCCGGAGCAGTGATCTGGAGAGATCAGGAGCAGTGATCTGGAAGGATCTGGGCACTGATCTGGAGGGATCCGGGGCAGTGAACTAGAGGGATCCAGAGCAGTGATCTCGAGGGATCTGGGGCAGTGATCTGGAGGCATCTGGGGCAGTGATCTGGAGATATCAGGGGCAGTGATCTGGAAAGGTCAGGTACAGTGATCTGGAGTGATCAGGAGCAGTGATCTGGAGAGATCGGGGCAGTGATCTGGAGTGATCAGGAGCAGTGATCTGGAGAGATCAGGGGCGGTGATCTGGAGGGATCTGAGCACTGATCTGGAGGGATCCGGGGCAGTGATCTGGAGCGATCCAGAGCAGTGATCTGGAGAGATCAGGGGCAGTGATCTGGAGGCATCTGGGGCAGTGATCTGGAGGGATCAGGAGCAGGGATCTGGAAAGGTCCGGTACAGTGATCTGAAGGGATCAGGAGCAGTGATCTGGAGAGATCAGGGGCAGTGATCTGGAGGGATCAGGGCAGTGATCTGGAGAGATCAGGAGCAGTGATCTGGAGAGATCAGGGGCAGTGATCTGGAGGGATTTGGAGATTTGATCTGGAATGATCAGGAGAAGTGATCTGGCGAGATGAGGGGCAGTGATCTGGAGAGATCAGGAGCAGTGTTCTGGAGGGATCAGGAGCAGTGATCTGGAGGGATCAGGGCAGTGATCTGGAGGGCTCTGGGCAGTGATCTGGAGTGATCAGTGCAATGATCTGGAGGGCTCTGGGCAGTGATCTGGAGGGATCAGGAGAAGTGATCTGGAGAGATTGGGGCAGTGATCTGGAGAGATCAGGAGCAGTCATCTGGAGGGATCAGGGGCAGTGATCTGGAGGGATCAGGAGCAGTGATCTGTAGGGATCCGGGGCAGTGATTTGGAGACATCAGGAGCAGTGATCTGGAGAGATCAGGGGCAGTGATCTGGAGGGATCAGAGGCAGTGGTCTAGCGGGATCTGGAGCAGTGATCTGGAGAGATCAGGAACAGTGATCTGGAGGGATCAGGGGCAGTGATCTGGAGGGATCAGGGGAGAGATCTGGAGGGCTCTGGGCAGTGATCTGGAGTGATCAGTGCAGTGATCTGGAGAGATCAGGAGCAGTGATCTGGAGGGATCAGGAGAAGTGATCTGGAGAGATTGGGGACAGTGATCTGGAGAGATCAGGAGCAGTCATCTGGAGGGATCGGGGCAGTGATCTGGAGGGATCAGGAGCAGTGATCTGTAGGGATCCGGGGCAGTGATTTGGAGACATCAGGAGCAGTGATCTGGAGAGATCAGGGGCAGTGATCTGGAGGGATCAGAGGCAGTGGTCTAGCGGGATCTGGAGCAGTGATCTAGAGAGATCAGGAACAGTGATCTGGAGGGATCAGGGGCAGTGATCTGGAGGGATCAGAGGCAGTGGTCTAGCGGGATCTGGAGCAACGATCTGGAGAGATCAGGAACAGTGATCTGGAGAGATCAGGGGCAGTGATCTGGAGGGATCAGGGGAGAGATCTGGAGGGCTCTGGGCAGTGATCTGGAGTGATCAGTGCAGTGATCTGGAGAGATCAGGAGCAGTGATCTGGAGTGATCAGGGGCAGTGATCTGGAGGGATCAGGAGCAGTGATCCGGAGGGATCAGGAGCAGTGGTCTGGAGAGATCAGGAGCAGTGTTCTGGTGAGATCAGGCGAAGTGATCTGGAGAGATCAGGGGCAGTGATTTTGAGCGATCAGGAGCAGTGATCTAGAGAGATCAGGGGCTGTGATCAGGAGAGGTCAGGAACAGTGATCTGTAGGGATCCGGAGCAGTGATCTGGAGACATCAGGAGCAGTGATCTGGAGGGATCTGCGGCAGTGATCTGGAGGGATCAGGAGCAGTGATCTGGAAAGGTCAGGTACAGTGATCTGGAGGGATCAGGAGCAGTGATCTGGAGAGATCAGGGGCAGCGATCTTGAGAGATCAGGAGCAGTGATCTGGAGAGATCAGGAGCAGTAATCTGAAGTGATCAGGGGCAGTGATCTGGAGGATCAGGAACAGTGATCTGGAGGGATCAGGGCAGTGATCTGGAGAGATTAGGAGCAGTGATCTGGAGAGACCAGGGGCAGTGATCCAGAGTGATCAGGAGCAGTGGTCTGGAGGGATCCGGAGCAGTGATCTGGAGAGATCAGGAGCAGTGATCTGGAGAGATCAGGGGCAGTGATCTGGAGGGATCAGGACAGTGATCTGGAAAGGTCAGGTACGGTGATCTGGAGGGATCAGCAGCAGTGAGCTGGAGAGATCAGGGCAGTGATCTGGAGGGATCAGGAGCAGTGATCTGGAGAGATCAGGAGCAGTGATCTGGAAGGATCTGGGCACTGATCTGGAGGGATCCAGGGCAGTGATCTGGAGGGATCCAGAGCAGTGATCTCGAGGGATCTGGGGCAGTGATCTAGAGGGATCAGGAGCAGTGATCTGTAAAGGTCAGGTATAGTGATCTGGAGGGATCAGGAGCAGTGATCTGGAAAGGTCAGGTACAGTGATCTGGTGGATCAGGAGCAGTGATCTGGAGGGATCAGGGCAGTGATCTGGAGGGATCAGGAGAAGTGATCTGGAGAGATTGGGGCAGTGATCTGGAGAGATCAGGAGCAGTCATCTGGAGGGATCAGGGGCAGTGATCTGGAGGGATCAGGAGCAGTGATCTGTAGGGATCCGGGGCAGTGATTTGGAGACATCAGGAGCAGTGATCTGGAGAGATCAGGGGCAGTGATCTGGAGGCATCTGGGGCAGTGATCTGGAGGGATCAGGAGCAGTGATCTGGAAAGGTCAGGTACAGTGATCAGGAGAGATCAGGGGCAGTGATCTGTAAAGGTCAGCTACAGTGATCTTGAGGGACCAAGAGCAGAGATCTGGAGATATCAGGGGCAGTGATCTGGAAAGGTCAGGTACAGTGATCTAGAGGGATCAGGAGCAGTGATCTGTAAAGGTCAGGTACAGTGATCTGGAGGGATCAGGAGCAGTGATCTAGAGAGATCAGGGGCTGTGATCAGGAGAGGTCAGGAACAGTGATCTGTAGGGATCCGGAGCAGTGATCTGGAGACATCAGGAGCAGTGATCTGGAGGGATCTGCGGCAGTGATCTGGAGGGATCAGGAGCAGTGATCTGGAAAGGTCAGGTACAGTGATCTGGAGGGATCAGGAGCAGTGATCTGGAGAGATCAGGGGCAGCGATCTTGAGAGAGCAGGAGCAGTGATCTGGAGAGATCAGGAGCAGTAATCTGAAGTGATCAGGGGCAGTGATCTGGAGGATCAGGAACAGTGATCTGGAGGGATCAGGCCAGTGATCTGGAGAGATTAGGAGCAGTGATCTGGAGAGACCAGGGGCAGTGATCCAGAGTGATCAGGAGCAGTGGTCTGGAGGGATCCGGAGCAGTGATCTGGAGAGATCAGGAGCAGTGATCTGGAGAGATCAGGGGCAGTGATCTGGAGGGATCAGGACAGTGATCTGGAAAGGTCAGGTACGGTGATCTGGAGGGATCAGCAGCAGTGAGCTGGAGAGATCAGGGCAGTGATCTGGAGGGATCAGGAGCAGTGATCTGGAGAGATCAGGAGCAGTGATCTGGAAGGATCTGGGCACTGATCTGGAGGGATCCAGGGCAGTGATCTGGAGGGATCCAGAGCAGTGATCTCGAGGGATCTGGGGCAGTGATCTAGAGGGATCAGGAGCAGTGATCTGTAAATGTCAGGTATAGTGATCTGGAGGGATCAGGAGCAGTGATCTGGAAAGGTCAGGTACAGTGATCTGGTGGATCAGGAGCAGTGATCTGGAGGGATCAGGGCAGTGATCTGGAGGGATCAGGAGAAGTGATCTGGAGAGATTGGGGCAGTGATCTGGAGAGATCAGGAGCAGTCATCTGGAGGGATCAGGGGCAGTGATCTGGAGGGATCAGGAGCAGTGATCTGTAGGGATCCGGGGCAGTGATCTGGAGACATCAGGAGCAGTGATCTGGAGAGATCAGGGGCAGTGATCTGGAGGCATCTGGGGCAGTGATCTGGAGGGATCAGGAGCAGTGATCTGGAAAGGTCAGGTACAGTGATCAGGAGAGATCAGGGGCAGTGATCTGTAAAGGTCAGCTACAGTGATCTTGAGGGACCAAGAGCAGAGATCTGGAGATATCAGGGGCAGTGATCTGGAAAGGTCAGGTACAGTGATCTAGAGGGATCAGGAGCAGTGATCTGTAAAGGTCAGGTACAGTGATCTGGAGGGATCAGGAGCAGTTATCTGGAGAGATCAGGGGCAGCGATCTGGAGAGATCAGTGGCAGTGATCTGGAGGGATCCGGAGCAGTGATCTGGAGAGATCAGGAGCAGTGATCTGGAAGGATCTGGGCACTGATCTGGAGGGATCCGGGGCAGTGAACTAGAGGGATCCAGAGCAGTGATCTCGAGGGATCTGGGGCAGTGATCTGGAGGCATCTGGGGCAGTGATCTGGAGATATCAGGGGCAGTGATCTGGAAAGGTCAGGTACAGTGATCTGGAGTGATCAGGAGCAGTGATCTGGAGAGATCGGGGCAGTGATCTGGAGTGATCAGGAGCAGTGATCTGGAGAGATCAGGGGCGGTGATCTGGAGGGATCTGAGCACTGATCTGGAGGGATCCGGGGCAGTGATCTGGAGCGATCCAGAGCAGTGATCTGGAGAGATCAGGGGCAGTGATCTGGAGGGATCAGAGGCAGTGGTCTAGCGGGATCTGGAGCAGTGATCTGGAGAGATCAGGAACAGTGATCTGGAGGGATCAGGGGCAGTGATCTGGAGGGATCAGGGGAGAGATCTGGAGGGCTCTGGGCAGTGATCTGGAGTGATCAGTGCAGCGATCTGGAGAGATCAGGAGCAGTGATCTGGAGGGATCAGGAGAAGTGATCTGGAGAGATTGGGGACAGTGATCTGGAGAGATCAGGAGCAGTCATCTGGAGGGATCGGGGCAGTGATCTGGAGGGATCAGGAGCAGTGATCTGTAGGGATCCGGGGCAGTGATTTGGAGACATCAGGAGCAGTGATCTGGAGAGATCAGGGGCAGTGATCTGGAGGGATCAGAGGCAGTGGTCTAGCGGGATCTGGAGCAGTGATCTAGAGAGATCAGGAACAGTGATCTGGAGGGATCAGGGGCAGTGATCTGGAGGGATCAGAGGCAGTGGTCTAGCGGGATCTGGAGCAACGATCTGGAGAGATCAGGAACAGTGATCTGGAGAGATCAGGGGCAGTGATCTGGAGGGATCAGGGGAGAGATCTGGAGGGCTCTGGGCAGTGATCTGGAGTGATCAGTGCAGTGATCTGGAGAGATCAGGAGCAGTGATCTGGAGTGATCAGGGGCAGTGATCTGGAGGGATCAGGAGCAGTGATCCGGAGGGATCAGGAGCAGTGGTCTGGAGAGATCAGGAGCAGTGTTCTGGTGAGATCAGGCGAAGTGATCTGGAGAGATCAGGGGCAGTGATTTTGAGCGATCAGGAGCAGTGATCTAGAGAGATCAGGGGCTGTGATCAGGAGAGGTCAGGAACAGTGATCTGTAGGGATCCGGAGCAGTGATCTGGAGACATCAGGAGCAGTGATCTGGAGGGATCTGCGGCAGTGATCTGGAGGGATCAGGAGCAGTGATCTGGAAAGGTCAGGTACAGTGATCTGGAGGGATCAGGAGCAGTGATCTGGAGAGATCAGGGGCAGCGATCTTGAGAGAGCAGGAGCAGTGATCTGGAGAGATCAGGAGCAGTAATCTGAAGTGATCAGGGGCAGTGATCTGGAGGATCAGGAACAGTGATCTGGAGGGATCAGGGCAGTGATCTGGAGAGATTAGGAGCAGTGATCTGGAGAGACCAGGGGCAGTGATCCAGAGTGATCAGGAGCAGTGGTCTGGAGGGATCCGGAGCAGTGATCTGGAGAGATCAGGAGCAGTGATCTGGAGAGATCAGGGGCAGTGATCTGGAGGGATCAGGACAGTGATCTGGAAAGGTCAGGTACGGTGATCTGGAGGGATCAGCAGCAGTGAGCTGGAGAGATCAGGGCAGTGATCTGGAGGGATCAGGAGCAGTGATCTGGAGAGATCAGGAGCAGTGATCTGGAAGGATCTGGGCACTGATCTGGAGGGATCCAGGGCAGTGATCTGGAGGGATCCAGAGCAGTGATCTCGAGGGATCTGGGGCAGTGATCTAGAGGGATCAGGAGCAGTGATCTGTAAAGGTCAGGTATAGTGATCTGGAGGGATCAGGAGCAGTGATCTGGAAAGGTCAGGTACAGTGATCTGGTGGATCAGGAGCAGTGATCTGGAGGGATCAGGGCAGTGATCTGGAGGGATCAGGAGAAGTGATCTGGAGAGATTGGGGCAGTGATCTGGAGAGATCAGGAGCAGTCATCTGGAGGGATCAGGGGCAGTGATCTGGAGGGATCAGGAGCAGTGATCTGTAGGGATCCGGGGCAGTGATCTGGAGACATCAGGAGCAGTGATCTGGAGAGATCAGGGGCAGTGATCTGGAGGCATCTGGGGCAGTGATCTGGAGGGATCAGGAGCAGTGATCTGGAAAGGTCAGGTACAGTGATCAGGAGAGATCAGGGGCAGTGATCTGTAAAGGTCAGCTACAGTGATCTTGAGGGACCAAGAGCAGAGATCTGGAGATATCAGGGGCAGTGATCTGGAAAGGTCAGGTACAGTGATCTAGAGGGATCAGGAGCAGTTATCTGGAGAGATCAGGGGCAGCGATCTGGAGAGATCAGTGGCAGTGATCTGGAGGGATCCGGAGCAGTGATCTGGAGAGATCAGGAGCAGTGATCTGGAAGGATCTGGGCACTGATCTGGAGGGATCCGGGGCAGTGAACTAGAGGGATCCAGAGCAGTGATCTCGAGGGATCTGGGGCAGTGATCTGGAGGCATCTGGGGCAGTGATCTGGAGATATCAGGGGCAGTGATCTGGAAAGGTCAGGTACAGTGATCTGGAGTGATCAGGAGCAGTGATCTGGAGAGATCGGGGCAGTGATCTGGAGTGATCAGGAGCAGTGATCTGGAGAGATCAGGGGCGGTGATCTGGAGGGATCTGAGCACTGATCTGGAGGGATCCGGGGCAGTGATCTGGAGCGATCCAGAGCAGTGATCTGTAGGGATCCGGGGCAGTGATTTGGAGACATCAGGAGCAGTGATCTGGAGAGATCAGGGGCAGTGATCTGGAGGGATCAGAGGCAGTGGTCTAGCGGGATCTGGAGCAGTGATCTGGAGAGATCAGGAACAGTGATCTGGAGGGATCAGGGGCAGTGATCTGGAGGGATCAGGGGAGAGATCTGGAGGGCTCTGGGCAGTGATCTGGAGTGATCAGTGCAGTGATCTGGAGAGATCAGGAGCAGTGATCTGGAGGGATCAGGAGAAGTGATCTGGAGAGATTGGGGACAGTGATCTGGAGAGATCAGGAGCAGTCATCTGGAGGGATCGGGGCAGTGATCTGGAGGGATCAGGAGCAGTGATCTGTAGGGATCCGGGGCAGTGATTTGGAGACATCAGGAGCAGTGATCTGGAGAGATCAGGGGCAGTGATCTGGAGGGATCAGAGGCAGTGGTCTAGCGGGATCTGGAGCAGTGATCTGGAGAGATCAGGAACAGTGATCTGGAGGGATCAGGGGCAGTGATCTGGAGGGATCAGAGGCAGTGGTCTAGCGGGATCTGGAGCAACGATCTGGAGAGATCAGGAACAGTGATCTGGAGAGATCAGGGGCAGTGATCTGGAGGGATCAGGGGAGAGATCTGGAGGGCTCTGGGCAGTGATCTGGAGTGATCAGTGCAGTGATCTGGAGAGATCAGGAGCAGTGATCTGGAGTGATCAGGGGCAGTGATCTGGAGGGATCAGGAGCAGTGATCCGGAGGGATCAGGAGCAGTGGTCTGGAGAGATCAGGAGCAGTGTTCTGGTGAGATCAGGCGAAGTGATCTGGAGAGATCAGGGGCAGTGATTTTGAGCGATCAGGAGCAGTGATCTAGAGAGATCAGGGGCTGTGATCAGGAGAGGTCAGGAACAGTGATCTGTAGGGATCCGGAGCAGTGATCTGGAGACATCAGGAGCAGTGATCTGGAGGGATCTGCGGCAGTGATCTGGAGGGATCAGGAGCAGTGATCTGGAAAGGTCAGGTACAGTGATCTGGAGGGATCAGGAGCAGTGATCTGGAGAGATCAGGGGCAGCGATCTTGAGAGATCAGGAGCAGTGATCTGGAGAGATCAGGAGCAGTAATCTGAAGTGATCAGGGGCAGTGATCTGGAGGATCAGGAACAGTGATCTGGAGGGATCAGGGCAGTGATCTGGAGAGATTAGGAGCAGTGATCTGGAGAGACCAGGGGCAGTGATCCAGAGTGATCAGGAGCAGTGGTCTGGAGGGATCCGGAGCAGTGATCTGGAGAGATCAGGAGCAGTGATCTGGAGAGATCAGGGGCAGTGATCTGGAGGGATCAGGACAGTGATCTGGAAAGGTCAGGTACGGTGATCTGGAGGGATCAGCAGCAGTGAGCTGGAGAGATCAGGGCAGTGATCTGGAGGGATCAGGAGCAGTGATCTGGAGAGATCAGGAGCAGTGATCTGGAAGGATCTGGGCACTGATCTGGAGGGATCCAGGGCAGTGATCTGGAGGGATCCAGAGCAGTGATCTCGAGGGATCTGGGGCAGTGATCTAGAGGGATCAGGAGCAGTGATCTGTAAAGGTCAGGTATAGTGATCTGGAGGGATCAGGAGCAGTGATCTGGAAAGGTCAGGTACAGTGATCTGGTGGATCAGGAGCAGTGATCTGGAGGGATCAGGGCAGTGATCTGGAGGGATCAGGAGAAGTGATCTGGAGAGATTGGGGCAGTGATCTGGAGAGATCAGGAGCAGTCATCTGGAGGGATCAGGGGCAGTGATCTGGAGGGATCAGGGGAGAGATCTGGAGGGCTCTGGGCAGTGATCTGGAGTGATCAGTGCAGTGATCTGGAGAGATCAGGAGCAGTGATCTGGAGTGATCAGGGGCAGTGATCTGGAGGGATCAGGAGCAGTGATCCGGAGGGATCAGGAGCAGTGGTCTGGAGAGATCAGGAGCAGTGTTCTGGTGAGATCAGGCGAAGTGATCTGGAGAGATCAGGGGCAGTGATTTTGAGCGATCAGGAGCAGTGATCTAGAGAGATCAGGGGCTGTGATCAGGAGAGGTCAGGAACAGTGATCTGTAGGGATCCGGAGCAGTGATCTGGAGACATCAGGAGCAGTGATCTGGAGGGATCTGCGGCAGTGATCTGGAGGGATCAGGAGCAGTGATCTGGAAAGGTCAGGTACAGTGATCTGGAGGGATCAGGAGCAGTGATCTGGAGAGATCAGGGGCAGCGATCTTGAGAGATCAGGAGCAGTGATCTGGAGAGATCAGGAGCAGTAATCTGAAGTGATCAGGGGCAGTGATCTGGAGGATCAGGAACAGTGATCTGGAGGGATCAGGGCAGTGATCTGGAGAGATTAGGAGCAGTGATCTGGAGAGACCAGGGGCAGTGATCCAGAGTGATCAGGAGCAGTGGTCTGGAGGGATCCGGAGCAGTGATCTGGAGAGATCAGGAGCAGTGATCTGGAGAGATCAGGGGCAGTGATCTGGAGGGATCAGGACAGTGATCTGGAAAGGTCAGGTACGGTGATCTGGAGGGATCAGCAGCAGTGAGCTGGAGAGATCAGGGCAGTGATCTGGAGGGATCAGGAGCAGTGATCTGGAGAGATCAGGAGCAGTGATCTGGAAGGATCTGGGCACTGATCTGGAGGGATCCAGGGCAGTGATCTGGAGGGATCCAGAGCAGTGATCTCGAGGGATCTGGGGCAGTGATCTAGAGGGATCAGGAGCAGTGATCTGTAAAGGTCAGGTATAGTGATCTGGAGGGATCAGGAGCAGTGATCTGGAAAGGTCAGGTACAGTGATCTGGTGGATCAGGAGCAGTGATCTGGAGGGATCAGGGCAGTGATCTGGAGGGATCAGGAGAAGTGATCTGGAGAGATTGGGGCAGTGATCTGGAGAGATCAGGAGCAGTCATCTGGAGGGATCAGGGGCAGTGATCTGGAGGGATCAGGAGCAGTGATCTGTAGGGATCCGGGGCAGTGATTTGGAGACATCAGGAGCAGTGATCTGGAGAGATCAGGGGCAGTGATCTGGAGGCATCTGGTGCAGTGATCTGGAGGGATCAGGAGCAGTGATCTGGAAAGGTCAGGTACAGTGATCAGGAGAGATCAGGGGCAGTGATCTGTAAAGGTCAGCTACAGTGATCTTGAGGGACCAAGAGCAGAGATCTGGAGATATCAGGGGCAGTGATCTGGAAAGGTCAGGTACAGTGATCTAGAGGGATCAGGAGCAGTGATCTGTAAAGGTCAGGTACAGTGATCTGGAGGGATCAGGAGCAGTTATCTGGAGAGATCAGGGGCAGCGATCTGGAGAGATCAGTGGCAGTGATCTGGAGGGATCCGGAGCAGTGATCTGGAGAGATCAGGAGCAGTGATCTGGAAGGATCTGGGCACTGATCTGGAGGGATCCGGGGCAGTGAACTAGAGGGATCCAGAGCAGTGATCTCGAGGGATCTGGGGCAGTGATCTGGAGGCATCTGGGGCAGTGATCTGGAGATATCAGGGGCAGTGATCTGGAAAGGTCAGGTACAGTGATCTGGAGTGATCAGGAGCAGTGATCTGGAGAGATCGGGGCAGTGATCTGGAGTGATCAGGAGCAGTGATCTGGAGAGATCAGGGGCGGTGATCTGGAGGGATCTGAGCACTGATCTGGAGGGATCCGGGGCAGTGATCTGGAGCGATCCAGAGCAGTGATCTGGAGAGATCAGGGGCAGTGATCTGGAGGCATCTGGGGCAGTGATCTGGAGGGATCAGGAGCAGGGATCTGGAAAGGTCCGGTACAGTGATCTGAAGGGATCAGGAGCAGTGATCTGGAGAGATCAGGGGCAGTGATCTGGAGGGATCAGGGCAGTGATCTGGAGAGATCAGGAGCAGTGATCTGGAGAGATCAGGGGCAGTGATCTGGAGGGATTTGGAGATTTGATCTGGAATGATCAGGAGAAGTGATCTGGCGAGATGAGGGGCAGTGATCTGGAGAGATCAGGAGCAGTGTTCTGGAGGGATCAGGAGCAGTGATCTGGAGGGATCAGGGCAGTGATCTGGAGGGCTCTGGGCAGTGATCTGGAGTGATCAGTGCAATGATCTGGAGGGCTCTGGGCAGTGATCTGGAGGGATCAGGAGAAGTGATCTGGAGAGATTGGGGCAGTGATCTGGAGAGATCAGGAGCAGTCATCTGGAGGGATCAGGGGCAGTGATCTGGAGGGATCAGGAGCAGTGATCTGTAGGGATCCGGGGCAGTGATTTGGAGACATCAGGAGCAGTGATCTGGAGAGATCAGGGGCAGTGATCTGGAGGGATCAGAGGCAGTGGTCTAGCGGGATCTGGAGCAGTGATCTGGAGAGATCAGGAACAGTGATCTGGAGGGATCAGGGGCAGTGATCTGGAGGGATCAGGGGAGAGATCTGGAGGGCTCTGGGCAGTGATCTGGAGTGATCAGTGCAGTGATCTGGAGAGATCAGGAGCAGTGATCTGGAGGGATCAGGAGAAGTGATCTGGAGAGATTGGGGACAGTGATCTGGAGAGATCAGGAGCAGTCATCTGGAGGGATCGGGGCAGTGATCTGGAGGGATCAGGAGCAGTGATCTGTAGGGATCCGGGGCAGTGATTTGGAGACATCAGGAGCAGTGATCTGGAGAGATCAGGGGCAGTGATCTGGAGGGATCAGAGGCAGTGGTCTAGCGGGATCTGGAGCAGTGATCTGGAGAGATCAGGAACAGTGATCTGGAGGGATCAGGGGCAGTGATCTGGAGGGATCAGAGGCAGTGGTCTAGCGGGATCTGGAGCAACGATCTGGAGAGATCAGGAACAGTGATCTGGAGAGATCAGGGGCAGTGATCTGGAGGGATCAGGGGAGAGATCTGGAGGGCTCTGGGCAGTGATCTGGAGTGATCAGTGCAGTGATCTGGAGAGATCAGGAGCAGTGATCTGGAGTGATCAGGGGCAGTGATCTGGAGGGATCAGGAGCAGTGATCCGGAGGGATCAGGAGCAGTGGTCTGGAGAGATCAGGAGCAGTGTTCTGGTGAGATCAGGCGAAGTGATCTGGAGAGATCAGGGGCAGTGATTTTGAGCGATCAGGAGCAGTGATCTAGAGAGATCAGGGGCTGTGATCAGGAGAGGTCAGGAACAGTGATCTGTAGGGATCCGGAGCAGTGATCTGGAGACATCAGGAGCAGTGATCTGGAGGGATCTGCGGCAGTGATCTGGAGGGATCAGGAGCAGTGATCTGGAAAGGTCAGGTACAGTGATCTGGAGGGATCAGGAGCAGTGATCTGGAGAGATCAGGGGCAGCGATCTTGAGAGATCAGGAGCAGTGATCTGGAGAGATCAGGAGCAGTAATCTGAAGTGATCAGGGGCAGTGATCTGGAGGATCAGGAACAGTGATCTGGAGGGATCAGGGCAGTGATCTGGAGAGATTAGGAGCAGTGATCTGGAGAGACCAGGGGCAGTGATCCAGAGTGATCAGGAGCAGTGATCTGGAGGGATCCGGAGCAGTGATCTGGAGAGATCAGGAGCAGTGATCTGGAGAGATCAGGGGCAGTGATCTGGAGGGATCAGGACAGTGATCTGAAAAGGTCAGGTACGGTGATCTGGAGGGATCAGCAGCAGTGAGCTGGAGAGATCAGGGCAGTGATCTGGAGGGATCAGGAGCAGTGATCTGGAGAGATCAGGAGCAGTGATCTGGAAGGATCTGGGCACTGATCTGGAGGGATCCAGGGCAGTGATCTGGAGGGATCCAGAGCAGTGATCTCGAGGGATCTGGGGCAGTGATCTAGAGGGATCAGGAGCAGTGATCTGTAAAGGTCAGGTATAGTGATCTGGAGGGATCAGGAGCAGTGATCTGGAAAGGTCAGGTACAGTGATCTGGTGGATCAGGAGCAGTGATCTGGAGGGATCAGGGCAGTGATCTGGAGGGATCAGGAGAAGTGATCTGGAGAGATTGGGGCAGTGATCTGGAGAGATCAGGAGCAGTCATCTGGAGGGATCAGGGGCAGTGATCTGGAGGGATCAGGAGCAGTGATCTGTAGGGATCCGGGGCAGTGATTTGGAGACATCAGGAGCAGTGATCTGGAGAGATCAGGGGCAGTGATCTGGAGGCATCTGGGGCAGTGATCTGGAGGGATCAGGAGCAGTGATCTGGAAAGGTCAGGTACAGTGATCAGGAGAGATCAGGGGCAGTGATCTGTAAAGGTCAGCTACAGTGATCTTGAGGGACCAAGAGCAGAGATCTGGAGAGATCAGGGGCAGCGATCTGGAGGGATCAGGGCAGTGTTCTGGAGAGATCAGGGGCAGTGATCTGGAGTGATCAGGAGCAGTGATCTGGAGAGATCAGGGGCAGTGATCTGGAGGGATCCGGAGCAGTGATCTGGAGAGATCAGGAGCAGTGATCTGGAAGGATCTGGGCACTGATCTGGAGGGATCCAGGGCAGTGATCTGGAGGGATCCAGAGCAGTGATCTCGAGGGATCTGGGGCAGTGATCTGGAGGCATCTGGGGCAGTGATCTGGAGATATCAGGGGCAGTGATCTGGAAAGGTCAGGTACAGTGATCTAGAGGGATCAGGAGCAGTGATCTGTAAAGGTCAGGTATAGTGATCTGGAGGGATCAGGAGCAGTGATCTGAAGTGATCAGGGGCAGTGATCTGGAGGATCAGGAACAGTGATCTGGAGCGATCAGGGCAGTGATCTGGAGAGATCAGGAGCAGTGATCTGGAGAGACCGGGGGCAGTGATCCAGAGTGATCAGGAGCAGTGATCTGGAGGGATCCGGAGCAGTGATCTGGAGAGATCAGGAGCAGTGATCTGGAGAGATCAGGGGCAGCGATCTGGAGGGATCAGGACAGTGATCTGGAAAGGTCAGGTACGGTGATCTGGAGGGATCAGCAGCAGTGAGCTGGAGAGATCAGGGCAGTGATCTGGAGGGATCAGGAGCAGTGATTTGGAGGGATCTGTGGCAGTGATCTGGAGGCATCTGAGGCAGTGATCTGGAGGGATCAGGAGCAGTGATCTGGAATGGTCAGATACAGTGATCTAGAGGGATCAGGGGCAGTGCTCTGGAGTGATTAGGAGCAGTGATCTGGAGAGATCAGGAGCAGTGATCTGGAAGGATCTGGGCACTGATCTGGAGGGATCCGGGGCAGTGATCTGGAGGGATCCAGAGCAGTGATCTCGAGGGATCTGGGGCAGTGATCTGGAGGCATCTGGGGCAGTGATCTGGAGATATCAGGGGCAGTGATCTGGAAAGGTCAGGTACAGTGATCTAGAGGGATCAGGAGCAGTGATCTGTAAAGGTCAGGTACAGTGATCTAGAGGGATCAGGAGCAGTGATCTGTAAAGGTCAGGTATAGTGATCTGGAGGGATCAGGAGCAGTGATCTGAAGTGATCAGGGGCAGTGATCTGGAGGATCAGGAACAGTGATCTGGAGGGCTCTGGGCAGTGATCTGGAGTGATCAGTGCAATGATCTGGAGGGCTCTGGGCAGTGATCTGGAGGGATCAGGAGAAGTGATCTGGAGAGATTGGGGCAGTGATCTAGAGAGATCAGGAGCAGTCATCTGGAGCGATCAGGGGCAGTGATCTGGAGGGATCAGGAGCAGTGATCTGTAGGGATCCGGGGCAGTGATTTGGAGACATCAGGAGCAGTGATCTGGAGAGATCAGGGGCAGTGATCTGGAGGGATCAGGGCAGTGATCTGGAGAGATTAGGAGCAGTGATCTGGAGAGACCAGGGGCAGTGATCCAGAGTGATCAGGAGCAGTGATCTGGAGGGATCAGGAACAGTGATCTGGAGGGATCAGGGGCAGTGATCTGGAGGGATCAGGGGAGAGATCTGGAGGGCTCTGGGCAGTGATCTGGAGTGATCAGTGCAGTGATCTGGAGAGATCAGGAGCAGTGATCTGGAGGGATCAGGAGAAGTGATCTGGAGAGATTGGAGAAGTGATCTGGAGAGATCAGGAGCAGTCATCTGGAGGGATCGGGGCAGTGATCTGGAGGGATCAGGAGCAGTGATCTGTATGGATCCGGGGCAGTGATTTGGAGACATCAGGAGCAGTGATCTGGAGAGATCAGGAACAGTGATCTGGAGGGATCAGGGGCAGTGATCTGGAGGGATCAGAGGCAGTCGTCTAGCGGGATCTGGAGCAATGATCTGGAGAGATCAGGAACAGTGATCTGGAGAGATCAGGGGCAGTGATCTGGAGGGATCAGGGGAGAGACCTGGAGGGCTCTGGGCAGTGATCTGGAGTGATCAGTGCAGTGATCTGGAGAGATCAGGAGCAGTGATCTGGAGCGATCAGGGGCAGTGATCTGGAGAGATCAGGAGCAGTGTTCTGGTGAGATCAGGCGAAGTGATCTGGAGAGATCAGGGGCAGTGATTTTGAGCGATCAGGAGCAGTGATCTAGAGAGATCAGGGGCTGTGATCAGGAGAGGTCAGGAACAGTGATCTGTAGGGATCCGGAGCAGTGATCTGGAGACATCAGGAGCAGTGATCTGGAGGGATCTGCGGCAGTGATCTGGAGGGATCAGGAGCAGTGATCTGGAAAGGTCAGGTACAGTGATCTGGAGGGATCAGGAGCAGTGATCTGGAGAGATCAGGGGCAGCGATCTGGAGAGATCAGGAGCAGTGATCTGGAAAGATCAGGAGCAGTAATCTGGAGTGATCAGGAGCAGTGATCTGAAGTGATCAGGGGCAGTGATCTGGAGGATCAGGAACAGTTATCTGGAGGGATCAGGGCAGTGATCTGGAGAGATTAGGAGCAGTGATCTGGAGAGACCAGGGGCAGTGATCCAGAGTGATCAGGAGCAGTGATCTGGAGGGATCCGGAGCAGTGATCTGGAGAGATCAGGAGCAGTGATCTGGAGAGATCAGGGGCAGTGATCTGGAGGGATCAGGACAGTGATCTGGAAAGGTCAGGTACGGTGATCTGGAGGGATCAGGAGCAGTGATCTGGAGGGATCAGGAGCAGTGATCTGGAAAGGTCAGGTACAGTGATCTGGAGGGATCAGGAGCAGTGATCTGGAGAGATCAGGGGCAGCGATCTGGAGAGATCAGGAGCAGTGATCTGGAGAGATCAGGAGCAGTAATCTGGAGTGATCAGGAGCAGTGATCTGAAGTGATCAGGGGCAGTGATCTGGAGGATCAGGAACAGTGATCTGGAGGGATCAGGGCAGTGATCTGGAGAGATTAGGAGCAGTGATCTGGAGAGACCAGGGGCAGTGATCCAGAGTGATCAGGAGCAGTGATCTGGAGGGATCAGGAACAGTGATCTGGAGGGATCAGGGGCAGTGATCTGGAGGGATCAGGGGAGAGATCTGGAGGGCTCTGGGCAGTGATCTGGAGTGATCAGTGCAGTGATCTGGAGAGATCAGGAGCAGTGATCTGGAGGGATCAGGAGAAGTGATCTGGAGAGATTGGAGCAGTGATCTGGAGAGATCAGGAGCAGTCATCTGGAGGGATCGGGGCAGTGATCTGGAGGGATCAGGAGCAGTGATCTGTATGGATCCGGGGCAGTGATTTGGAGACATCAGGAGCAGTGATCTGGAGAGATCAGGAACAGTGATCTGGAGGGATCAGGGGCAGTGATCTGGAGGGATCAGAGGCAGTCGTCTAGCGGGATCTGGAGCAATGATCTGGAGAGATCAGGAACAGTGATCTGGAGAGATCAGGGGCAGTGATCTGGAGGGATCAGGGGAGAGACCTGGAGGGCTCTGGGCAGTGATCTGGAGTGATCAGTGCAGTGATCTGGAGAGATCAGGAGCAGTGATCTGGAGCGATCAGGGGCAGTGATCTGGAGAGATCAGGAGCAGTGTTCTGGTGAGATCAGGCGAAGTGATCTGGAGAGATCAGGGGCAGTGATTTTGAGCGATCAGGAGCAGTGATCTAGAGAGATCAGGGGCTGTGATCAGGAGAGGTCAGGAACAGTGATCTGTAGGGATCCGGAGCAGTGATCTGGAGACATCAGGAGCAGTGATCTGGAGGGATCTGCGGCAGTGATCTGGAGGGATCAGGAGCAGTGATCTGGAAAGGTCAGGTACAGTGATCTGGAGGGATCAGGAGCAGTGATCTGGAGAGATCAGGGGCAGCGATCTGGAGAGATCAGGAGCAGTGATCTGGAAAGATCAGGAGCAGTAATCTGGAGTGATCAGGAGCAGTGATCTGAAGTGATCAGGGGCAGTGATCTGGAGGATCAGGAACAGTTATCTGGAGGGATCAGGGCAGTGATCTGGAGAGATTAGGAGCAGTGATCTGGAGAGACCAGGGGCAGTGATCCAGAGTGATCAGGAGCAGTGATCTGGAGGGATCCGGAGCAGTGATCTGGAGAGATCAGGAGCAGTGATCTGGAGAGATCAGGGGCAGTGATCTGGAGGGATCAGGACAGTGATCTGGAAAGGTCAGGTACGGTGATCTGGAGGGATCAGGAGCAGTGATCTGGAGGGATCAGGAGCAGTGATCTGGAAAGGTCAGGTACAGTGATCTGGAGGGATCAGGAGCAGTGATCTGGAGAGATCAGGGGCAGCGATCTGGAGAGATCAGGAGCAGTGATCTGGAGAGATCAGGAGCAGTAATCTGGAGTGATCAGGAGCAGTGATCTGAAGTGATCAGGGGCAGTGATCTGGAGGATCAGGAACAGTGATCTGGAGGGATCAGGGCAGTGATCTGGAGAGATTAGGAGCAGTGATCTGGAGAGACCAGGGGCAGTGATCCAGAGTGATCAGGAGCAGTGATCTGGAGGGATCCGGAGCAGTGATCTGGAGAGATCAGGAGCAGTGATCTGGAGAGATCAGGGGCAGTGATCTGGAGGGATCAGGACAGTGATCTGGAAAGGTCAGGTACGGTGATCTGGAGGGATCAGCAGCAGTGAGCTGGAGAGATCAGGGCAGTGATCTGGAGGGATCAGGAGCAGTGATCTGGAGAGATCAGGAGCAGTGATCTGGAAGGATCTGGGCACTGATCTGGAGGGATCCAGGGCAGTGATCTGGAGGGATCCAGAGCAGTGATCTCGAGGGATCTGGGGCAGTGATCTAGAGGGATCAGGAGCAGTGATCTGTAAAGGTCAGGTATAGTGATCTGGAGGGATCAGGAGCAGTGATCTGGAAAGGTCAGGTACAGTGATCTGGTGGATCAGGAGCAGTGATCTGGAGGGATCAGGGCAGTGATCTGGAGGGATCAGGAGAAGTGATCTGGAGAGATTGGGGCAGTGATCTGGAGAGATCAGGAGCAGTCATCTGGAGGGATCAGGGGCAGTGATCTGGAGGGATCAGGAGCAGTGATCTGGAAAGGTCAGGTACAGTGATCAGGAGAGATCAGGGGCAGTGATCTGTAAAGGTCAGCTACAGTGATCTTGAGGGATCAAGAGCAGAGATCTGGAGATATCAGGGGCAGCGATCTGGAGGGATCAGGGCAGTGTTCTGGAGAGATCAGGGGCAGTGATCTGGAGTGATCAGGAGCAGTGATCTGGAGAGATCAGGGGCAGTGATCTGTAGGGATCCGGGGCAGTGATTTGGAGACATCAGGAGCAGTGATCTGGAGAGATCAGGGGCAGTGATCTGGAGGCATCTGGGGCAGTGATCTGGAGGGATCAGGAGCAGTGATCTGGAAAGGTCAGGTACAGTGATCAGGAGAGATCAGGGGCAGTGATCTGTAAAGGTCAGCTACAGTGATCTTGAGGGATCAAGAGCAGAGATCTGGAGATATCAGGGGCAGCGATCTGGAGGGATCAGGGCAGTGTTCTGGAGAGATCAGGGGCAGTGATCTGGAGTGATCAGGAGCAGTGATCTGGAGAGATCAGGGGCAGTGATCTGGAGGGATCCGGAGCAGTGATCTGGAGAGATCAGGAGCAGTGATCTGGAAGGATCTGGGCACTGATCTGGAGGGATCCAGGGCAGTGATCTGGAGGGATCCAGAGCAGTGATCTCGAGGGATCTGGGGCAGTGATCTGGAGGCATCTGGGGCAGTGATCTGGAGATATCAGGGGCAGTGATCTGGAAAGGTCAGGTACAGTGATCTAGAGGGATCAGGAGCAGTGATCTGTAAAGGTCAGGTATAGTGATCTGGAGGGATCAGGAGCAGTGATCTGAAGTGATCAGGGGCAGTGATCTGGAGGATCAGGAACAGTGATCTGGAGCGATCAGGGCAGTGATCTGGAGAGATCAGGAGCAGTGATCTGGAGAGACCGGGGGCAGTGATCCAGAGTGATCAGGAGCAGTGATCTGGAGGGATCCGGAGCAGTGATCTGGAGAGATCAGGAGCAGTGATCTGGAGAGATCAGGGGCAGCGATCTGGAGGGATCAGGACAGTGATCTGGAAAGGTCAGGTACGGTGATCTGGAGGGATCAGCAGCAGTGAGCTGGAGAGATCAGGGCAGTGATCTGGAGGGATCAGGAGCAGTGATTTGGAGGGATCTGCGGCAGTGATCTGGAGGCATCTGAGGCAGTGATCTGGAGGGATCCGGGGCAGTGATCTGGAGGGATCCAGAGCAGTGATCTCAAGGGATCTGGGGCAGTGATCTGGAGGCATCTGGGGCAGTGATCTGGAGATATCAGGGGCAGTGATCTGGAAAGGTCAGGTACAGTGATCTAGAGGGATCAGGAGCAGTGATCTGTAAAGGTCAGGTACAGTGATCTGGAGGGATCAGGAGCAGTTATCTGGAGAGATCAGGGGCAGCGATCTGGAGAGATCAGTGGCAGTGATCTGGAGGGATCCGGAGCAGTGATCTGGAGAGATCAGGAGCAGTGATCTGGAAGGATCTGGGCACTGATCTGGAGGGATCCGGGGCAGTGAACTAGAGGGATCCAGAGCAGTGATCTCGAGGGATCTGGGGCAGTGATCTGGAGGCATCTGGGGCAGTGATCTGGAGATATCAGGGGCAGTGATCTGGAAAGGTCAGGTACAGTGATCTGGAGTGATCAGGAGCAGTGATCTGGAGAGATCGGGGCAGTGATCTGGAGTGATCAGGAGCAGTGATCTGGAGAGATCAGGGGCAGTGATCTGGAGTGATCAGGAGCAGTGATCTGGAGAGATCAGGGGCAGTGATCTGGAGGGATCCGGAGCAGTGATCTGGAGAGATCAGGAGCAGTGATCTGGAAGGATCTGGGCACTGATCTGGAGGGATCCAGGGCAGTGATCTGGAGGGATCCAGAGCAGTGATCTCGAGGGATCTGGGGCAGTGATCTGGAGGCATCTGGGGCAGTGATCTGGAGATATCAGGGGCAGTGATCTGGAAAGGTCAGGTACAGTGATCTAGAGGGATCAGGAGCAGTGATCTGTAAAGGTCAGGTATAGTGATCTGGAGGGATCAGGAGCAGTGATCTGAAGTGATCAGGGGCAGTGATCTGGAGGATCAGGAACAGTGATCTGGAGCGATCAGGGCAGTGATCTGGAGAGATCAGGAGCAGTGATCTGGAGAGACCGGGGGCAGTGATCCAGAGTGATCAGGAGCAGTGATCTGGAGGGATCCGGAGCAGTGATCTGGAGAGATCAGGAGCAGTGATCTGGAGAGATCAGGGGCAGCGATCTGGAGGGATCAGGACAGTGATCTGGAAAGGTCAGGTACGGTGATCTGGAGGGATCAGCAGCAGTGAGCTGGAGAGATCAGGGCAGTGATCTGGAGGGATCAGGAGCAGTGATTTGGAGGGATCTGCGGCAGTGATCTGGAGGCATCTGAGGCAGTGATCTGGAGGGATCCGGGGCAGTGATCTGGAGGGATCCAGAGCAGTGATCTCAAGGGATCTGGGGCAGTGATCTGGAGGCATCTGGGGCAGTGATCTGGAGATATCAGGGGCAGTGATCTGGAAAGGTCAGGTACAGTGATCTAGAGGGATCAGGAGCAGTGATCTGTAAAGGTCAGGTACAGTGATCTGGAGGGATCAGGAGCAGTTATCTGGAGAGATCAGGGGCAGCGATCTGGAGAGATCAGGGCAGTGATCTGGAGAGATCAGTGGCAGTGATCTGGAGGGATCCGGAGCAGTGATCTGGAGAGATCAGGAGAAGTGATCTGGAAGGATCTGGGCACTGATCTGGAGGGATCCGGGGCAGTGATCTGGAGGGATCCAGAGCAGTGATCTCGAGGGATCTGGGGCAGTGATCTGGAGGCATCTGGGGCAGTGATCTGGAGATATCAGGGGCAGTGATCTGGAAAGGTCAGGTACAGTGATCTGGAGTGATCAGGAGCAGTGATCTGGAGAGATCGGGGCAGTGATCTGGAGTGATCAGGAGCAGTGATCTGGAGAGATCAGGGGCGGTGATCTGGAGGGATCTGAGCACTGATCTGGAGGGATCCGGGGCAGTGATCTGGAGCGATCCAGAGCAGTGATCTGGAGAGATCAGGGGCAGTGATCTGGAGGCATCTGGGGCAGTGATCTGGAGGGATCAGGAGCAGGGATCTGGAAAGGTCCGGTACAGTGATCTGAAGGGATCAGGAGCAGTGATCTGGAGAGATCAGGGGCAGTGATCTGGAGGGACCAGGGCAGTGATCTGGAGAGATCAGGAGCAGTGATCTGGAGAGATCAGGGGCAGTGATCTGGAGGGATTTGGAGATTTGATCTGGAATGATCAGGAGAAGTGATCTGGCGAGATGAGGGGCAGTGATCTGGAGAGATCAGGAGCAGTGTTCTGGAGGGATCAGTAGCAGTGATCTGGAGGGATCAGGGCAGTGATCTGGAGGGCTCTGGGCAGTGATCTGGAGTGATCAGTGCAATGATCTGGAGGGCTCTGGGCAGTGATCTGGAGGGATCAGGAGAAGTGATCTGGAGAGATTGGGGCAGTGATCTGGAGAGATCAGGAGCAGTCATCTGGAGGGATCAGGGGCAGTGATCTGGAGGGATCAGGAGCAGTGATCTGTAGGGATCCGGGGCAGTGATTTGGAGACATCAGGAGCAGTGATCTGGAGAGATCAGGGGCAGTGATCTTGAGGGATCAGAGGCAGTGGTCTAGCGGAATCTGGAGCAGTGATCTGGAGAGATCAGGAACAGTGATCTGGAGAGACGGGGGGGCAGTGATCCAGAGTGATCAGGAGCAGTGATCTGGAGGGATCCGGAGCAGTGATCTGGAGAGATCAGGAGCAGTGATCTGGAGAGATCAGGGGCAGCGATCTGGAGGGATCAGGACAGTGATCTGGAGGGCTCTGGGTAGTGATCTGGAGTGATCAGTGCAGTGATCTGGAGAGATCAGGAGCAGTGATCTGGAGGGATCAGGAGAAGTGATCTGGAGAGATTGGGGCAGTGATCTGGAGAGATCAGGAGCAGTCATCTGGAGGGATCGGGGCAGTGATCTGGAGGGATCAGGAGCAGTGATCTGTAGGGATCCGGGGCAGTGATTTGGAGACATCAGGAGCAGTGATCTGGAGAGATCAGGGGCAGTGATCTGGAGGGATCAGAGGCAGTGGTCTAGCGGGATCTGGAGCAGTGATCTGGAGAGATCAGGAACAGTGATCTGGAGGGATCAGGGGCAGTGATCTGGAGGGATCAGAGGCAGTGGTCCAGCGGGATCTGGAGCAATGATCTGGAGAGATCAGGAACAGTGATCTGGAGAGATCAGGGGCAGTGATCTGGAGGGATCAGGGGAGAGATCTGGAGGGCTCTGGGCAGTGATCTGGAGTGATCAGTGCAGTGATCTGGAGAGATCAGGAGCAGTGATCTGCAGTGATCAGGGGCAGTGATCTGGAGGGATCAGGAGCAGTGATCCGGAGAGATCAGGAGCAGTGATCTGGAGAGAGCAGGAGCAGTGATCTGGAGGGATCAGGGCAGTGATCTGGAGAGATCAGGAGCAGTGAACTTGAGAGACCAGGGGCAGTGATCTGGAGAAATCAGGGGCAGCGATCTGGAGAGATCAGGAGCAGTGATCTGGAAAGATCAGGAGCAGTAATCTGGAGTGATCAGGAGCAGTGATCTGAAGTGATCAGGGGCAGTGATCTGGAGGATCAGGAACAGTGATCTGGAGGGATCAGGGCAGTGATCTGGAGAGATTAGGAGCAGTGATCTGGAGAGACCAGGGGCAGTGATCCAGAGTGATCAGGAGCAGTGATCTGGAGGGATCCGGAGCAGTGATCTGGAGAGATCAGGAGCAGTGATCTGGAGAGATCAGGGGCAGTGATCTGGAGGGATCAGGACAGTGATCTGGAAAGGTCAGGTACGGTGATCTGGAGGGATCAGGAGCAGTGATCTGGAGGGATCAGGAGCAGTGATCTGGAAAGGTCAGGTACAGTGATCTGGAGGGATCAGGAGCAGTGATCTGGAGAGATCAGGGGCAGCGATCTGGAGAGATCAGGAGCAGTGATCTGGAGAGATCAGGAGCAGTAATCTGGAGTGATCAGGAGCAGTGATCTGAAGTGATCAGGGGCAGTGATCTGGAGGATCAGGAACAGTGATCTGGAGGGATCAGGGCAGTGATCTGGAGAGATTAGGAGCAGTGATCTGGAGAGACCAGGGGCAGTGATCCAGAGTGATCAGGAGCAGTGATCTGGAGGGATCCGGAGCAGTGATCTGGAGAGATCAGGAGCAGTGATCTGGAGAGATCAGGGGCAGTGATCTGGAGGGATCAGGACAGTGATCTGGAAAGGTCAGGTACGGTGATCTGGAGGGATCAGCAGCAGTGAGCTGGAGAGATCAGGGCAGTGATCTGGAGGGATCAGGAGCAGTGATCTGGAGAGATCAGGAGCAGTGATCTGGAAGGATCTGGGCACTGATCTGGAGGGATCCAGGGCAGTGATCTGGAGGGATCCAGAGCAGTGATCTCGAGGGATCTGGGGCAGTGATCTAGAGGGATCAGGAGCAGTGATCTGTAAAGGTCAGGAATAGTGATCTGGAGGGATCAGGAGCAGTGATCTGGAAAGGTCAGGTACAGTGATCTGGTGGATCAGGAGCAGTGATCTGGAGGGATCAGGGCAGTGATCTGGAGGGATCAGGAGAAGTGATCTGGAGAGATTGGGGCAGTGATCTGGAGAGATCAGGAGCAGTCATCTGGAGGGATCAGGGGCAGTGATCTGGAGGGATCAGGAGCAGTGATCTGTAGGGATCCGGGGCAGTGATTTGGAGACATCAGGAGCAGTGATCTGGAGAGATCAGGGGCAGTGATCTGGAGGCATCTGGGGCAGTGATCTGGAGGGATCAGGAGCAGTGATCTGGAAAGGTCAGGTACAGTGATCAGGAGAGATCAGGGGCAGTGATCTGTAAAGGTCAGCTACAGTGATCTTGAGGGATCAAGAGCAGAGATCTGGAGAGATCAGGGGCAGCGATCTGGAGGGATCAGGGCAGTGTTCTGGAGAGATCAGGGGCAGTGATCTGGAGAGACCGGGGGCAGTGATCCAGAGTGATCAGGAGCAGTGATCTGGAGGGATCCGGAGCAGTGATCTGGAGAGATCAGGAGCAGTGATCTGGAGAGATCAGGGGCAGCGATCTGGAGGGATCAGGACAGTGATCTGGAAAGGTCAGGTACGGTGATCTGGAGGGATCAGCAGCAGTGAGCTGGAGAGATCAGGGCAGTGATCTGGAGGGATCAGGAGCAGTGATTTGGAGGGATCTTTGGCAGTGATCTGGAGGCATCTGAGGCAGTGATCTGGAGGGATCAGGAGCAGTGATCTGGAAAGGTCAGGTACGGTGATCTGGAGGGATCAGCAGCAGTGAGCTGGAGAGATCAGGGCAGTGATCTGGAGGGATCAGGAGCAGTGATTTGGAGGGATCTGCGGCAGTGATCTGGAGGCATCTGAGGCAGTGATCTGGAGGGATCCGGGGCAGTGATCTGGAGGGATCCAGAGCAGTGATCTCAAGGGATCTGGGGCAGTGATCTGGAGGCATCTGGGGCAGTGATCTGGAGATATCAGGGGCAGTGATCTGGAAAGGTCAGGTACAGTGATCTAGAGGGATCAGGAGCAGTGATCTGTAAAGGTCAGGTACAGTGATCTGGAGGGATCAGGAGCAGTTATCTGGAGAGATCAGGGGCAGCGATCTGGAGAGATCAGGGCAGTGATCTGGAGAGATCAGTGGCAGTGATCTGGAGGGATCCGGAGCAGTGATCTGGAGAGATCAGGAGCAGTGATCTGGAAGGATCTGGGCACTGATCTGGAGGGATCCGGGGCAGTGATCTGGAGGGATCCAGAGCAGTGATCTCGAGGGATCTGGGGCAGTGATCTGGAGGCATCTGGGGCAGTGATCTGGAGATATCAGGGGCAGTGATCTGGAAAGGTCAGGTACAGTGATCTGGAGTGATCAGGAGCAGTGATCTGGAGAGATCGGGGCAGTGATCTGGAGTGATCAGGAGCAGTGATCTGGAGAGATCAGGGGCGGTGATCTGGAGGGATCTGAGCACTGATCTGGAGGGATCCGGGGCAGTGATCTGGAGCGATCCAGAGCAGTGATCTGGAGAGATCAGGGGCAGTGATCTGGAGGCATCTGGGGCAGTGATCTGGAGGGATCAGGAGCAGGGATCTGGAAAGGTCCGGTACAGTGATCTGAAGGGATCAGGAGCAGTGATCTGGAGAGATCAGGGGCAGTGATCTGGAGGGACCAGGGCAGTGATCTGGAGAGATCAGGAGCAGTGATCTGGAGAGATCAGGGGCAGTGATCTGGAGGGATTTGGAGATTTGATCTGGAATGATCAGGAGAAGTGATCTGGCGAGATGAGGGGCAGTGATCTGGAGAGATCAGGAGCAGTGTTCTGGAGGGATCAGGAGCAGTGATCTGGAGGGATCAGGGCAGTGATCTGGAGGGCTCTGGGCAGTGATCTGGAGTGATCAGTGCAATGATCTGGAGGGCTCTGGGCAGTGATCTGGAGGGATCAGGAGAAGTGATCTGGAGAGATTGGGGCAGTGATCTGGAGAGATCAGGGGCAGTGATCTGGAGGGATCAGGGCAGTGATCTGGAGAGATCAGGAGCAGTGATCTGGAGAGATCAGGGGCAGTGATCTGGACGGATTTGGAGATTTGATCTGGAATGATCAGGAGAAGTGATCTGGCGAGATGAGGGGCAGTGATCTGGAGAGATCAGGAGCAGTGTTCTGGAGGGATCAGGAGCAGTGATCTGGAGGGATCAGGGCAGTGATCTGGAGGGCTCTGGGCAGTGATCTGGAGTGATCAGTGCAATGATCTGGAGGGCTCTGGGCAGTGATCTGGAGGGATCAGGAGAAGTGATCTGGAGAGATTGGGGCAGTGATCTGGAGAGATCAGGAGCAGTCATCTGGAGGGATCAGGGGCAGTGATCTGGAGGGATCAGGAGCAGTGATCTGTAGGGATCCGGGGCAGTGATTTGGAGACATCAGGAGCAGTGATCTGGAGAGATCAGGGGCAGTGATCTGGAGGGATCAGAGGCAGTGGTCTAGCGGGATCTGGAGCAGTGATCTGGAGAGATCAGGAACAGTGATCTGGAGGGATCAGGGGCAGTGATCTGGAGGGATCAGGGGAGAGATCTGGAGGGCTCTGGGCAGTGATCTGGAGTGATCAGTGCAGTGATCTGGAGAGATCAGGAACAGTGATCTGGAGGGATCAGGGCAGTGATCTGGAGAGATTAGGAGCAGTGATCTGGAGAGACCAGGGGCAGTGATCCAGAGTGATCAGGAGCAGTGGTCTGGAGGGATCCGGAGCAGTGATCTGGAGAGATCAGGAGCAGTGATCTGGAGAGATCAGGGGCAGTGATCTGGAGGGATCAGGACAGTGATCTGGAAAGGTCAGGTACGGTGATCTGGAGGGATCAGCAGCAGTGAGCTGGAGAGATCAGGGCAGTGATCTGGAGGGATCAGGAGCAGTGATCTGGAGAGATCAGGAGCAGTGATCTGGAAGGATCTGGGCACTGATCTGGAGGGATCCAGGGCAGTGATCTGGAGGGATCCAGAGCAGTGATCTCGAGGGATCTGGGGCAGTGATCTAGAGGGATCAGGAGCAGTGATCTGTAAAGGTCAGGTATAGTGATCTGGAGGGATCAGGAGCAGTGATCTGGAAAGGTCAGGTACAGTGATCTGGTGGATCAGGAGCAGTGATCTGGAGGGATCAGGGCAGTGATCTGGAGGGATCAGGAGAAGTGATCTGGAGAGATTGGGGCAGTGATCTGGAGAGATCAGGAGCAGTCATCTGGAGGGATCAGGGGCAGTGATCTGGAGGGATCAGGAGCAGTGATCTGTAGGGATCCGGGGCAGTGATCTGGAGACATCAGGAGCAGTGATCTGGAGAGATCAGGGGCAGTGATCTGGAGAGATCAGGGGCAGTGATCTGTAAAGGTCAGCTACAGTGATCTTGAGGGATCAAGAGCAGAGATCTGGAGATATCAGGGGCAGCGATCTGGAGGGATCAGGGCAGTGTTCTGGAGAGATCAGGGGCAGTGATCTGGAGTGATCAGGAGCAGTGATCTGGAGAGATCAGGGGCAGTGATCTGGAGGGATCCGGAGCAGTGATCTGGAGAGATCAGGAGCAGTGATCTGGAAGGATCTGGGCACTGATCTGGAGGGATCCAGGGCAGTGATCTGGAGGGATCCAGAGCAGTGATCTCGAGGGATCTGGGGCAGTGATCTGGAGGCATCTGGGGCAGTGATCTGGAGATATCAGGGGCAGTGATCTGGAAAGGTCAGGTACAGTGATCTAGAGGGATCAGGAGCAGTGATCTGTAAAGGTCAGGTATAGTGATCTGGAGGGATCAGGAGCAGTGATCTGAAGTGATCAGGGGCAGTGATCTGGAGGATCAGGAACAGTGATCTGGAGCGATCAGGGCAGTGATCTGGAGAGATCAGGAGCAGTGATCTGGAGAGACCGGGGGCAGTGATCCAGAGTGATCAGGAGCAGTGATCTGGAGGGATCCGGAGCAGTGATCTGGAGAGATCAGGAGCAGTGATCTGGAGAGATCAGGGGCAGCGATCTGGAGGGATCAGGACAGTGATCTGGAAAGGTCAGGTACGGTGATCTGGAGGGATCAGCAGCAGTGAGCTGGAGAGATCAGGGCAGTGATCTGGAGGGATCAGGAGCAGTGATTTGGAGGGATCTGCGGCAGTGATCTGGAGGCATCTGAGGCAGTGATCTGGAGGGATCCGGGGCAGTGATCTGGAGGGATCCAGAGCAGTGATCTCAAGGGATCTGGGGCAGTGATCTCAAGGGATCTGGGGCAGTGATCTGGAGATATCAGGGGCAGTGATCTGGAAAGGTCAGGTACAGTGATCTAGAGGGATCAGGAGCAGTGATCTGTAAAGGTCAGGTACAGTGATCTGGAGGGATCAGGAGCAGTTATCTGGAGAGATCAGGGGCAGCGATCTGGAGAGATCAGGGCAGTGATCTGGAGAGATCAGTGGCAGTGATCTGGAGGGATCCGGAGCAGTGATCTGGAGAGATCAGGAGAAGTGATCTGGAAGGATCTGGGCACTGATCTGGAGGGATCCGGGGCAGTGATCTGGAGGGATCCAGAGCAGTGATCTCGAGGGATCTGGGGCAGTGATCTGGAGGCATCTGGGGCAGTGATCTGGAGATATCAGGGGCAGTGATCTGGAAAGGTCAGGTACAGTGATCTGGAGTGATCAGGAGCAGTGATCTGGAGAGATCGGGGCAGTGATCTGGAGTGATCAGGAGCAGTGATCTGGAGAGATCAGGGGCGGTGATCTGGAGGGATCTGAGCACTGATCTGGAGGGATCCGGGGCAGTGATCTGGAGCGATCCAGAGCAGTGATCTGGAGAGATCAGGGGCAGTGATCTGGAGGCATCTGGGGCAGTGATCTGGAGGGATCAGGAGCAGGGATCTGGAAAGGTCCGGTACAGTGATCTGAAGGGATCAGGAGCAGTGATCTGGAGAGATCAGGGGCAGTGATCTGGAGGGACCAGGGCAGTGATCTGGAGAGATCAGGAGCAGTGATCTGGAGAGATCAGGGGCAGTGATCTGGAGGGATTTGGAGATTTGATCTGGAATGATCAGGAGAAGTGATCTGGCGAGATGAGGGGCAGTGATCTGGAGAGATCAGGAGCAGTGTTCTGGAGGGATCAGTAGCAGTGATCTGGAGGGATCAGGGCAGTGATCTGGAGGGCTCTGGGCAGTGATCTGGAGTGATCAGTGCAATGATCTGGAGGGCTCTGGGCAGTGATCTGGAGGGATCAGGAGAAGTGATCTGGAGAGATTGGGGCAGTGATCTGGAGAGATCAGGAGCAGTCATCTGGAGGGATCAGGGGCAGTGATCTGGAGGGATCAGGAGCAGTGATCTGTAGGGATCCGGGGCAGTGATTTGGAGACATCAGGAGCAGTGATCTGGAGAGATCAGGGGCAGTGATCTTGAGGGATCAGAGGCAGTGGTCTAGCGGAATCTGGAGCAGTGATCTGGAGAGATCAGGAACAGTGATCTGGAGAGACGGGGGGGCAGTGATCCAGAGTGATCAGGAGCAGTGATCTGGAGGGATCCGGAGCAGTGATCTGGAGAGATCAGGAGCAGTGATCTGGAGAGATCAGGGGCAGCGATCTGGAGGGATCAGGACAGTGATCTGGAGGGCTCTGGGTAGTGATCTGGAGTGATCAGTGCAGTGATCTGGAGAGATCAGGAGCAGTGATCTGGAGGGATCAGGAGAAGTGATCTGGAGAGATTGGGGCAGTGATCTGGAGAGATCAGGAGCAGTCATCTGGAGGGATCGGGGCAGTGATCTGGAGGGATCAGGAGCAGTGATCTGTAGGGATCCGGGGCAGTGATTTGGAGACATCAGGAGCAGTGATCTGGAGAGATCAGGGGCAGTGATCTGGAGGGATCAGAGGCAGTGGTCTAGCGGGATCTGGAGCAGTGATCTGGAGAGATCAGGAACAGTGATCTGGAGGGATCAGGGGCAGTGATCTGGAGGGATCAGAGGCAGTGGTCCAGCGGGATCTGGAGCAATGATCTGGAGAGATCAGGAACAGTGATCTGGAGAGATCAGGGGCAGTGATCTGGAGGGATCAGGGGAGAGATCTGGAGGGCTCTGGGCAGTGATCTGGAGTGATCAGTGCAGTGATCTGGAGAGATCAGGAGCAGTGATCTGCAGTGATCAGGGGCAGTGATCTGGAGGGATCAGGAGCAGTGATCCGGAGAGATCAGGAGCAGTGATCTGGAGAGAGCAGGAGCAGTGATCTGGAGGGATCAGGGCAGTGATCTGGAGAGATCAGGAGCAGTGAACTTGAGAGACCAGGGGCAGTGATCTGGAGAAATCAGGGGCAGCGATCTGGAGAGATCAGGAGCAGTGATCTGGAAAGATCAGGAGCAGTAATCTGGAGTGATCAGGAGCAGTGATCTGAAGTGATCAGGGGCAGTGATCTGGAGGATCAGGAACAGTGATCTGGAGGGATCAGGGCAGTGATCTGGAGAGATTAGGAGCAGTGATCTGGAGAGACCAGGGGCAGTGATCCAGAGTGATCAGGAGCAGTGATCTGGAGGGATCCGGAGCAGTGATCTGGAGAGATCAGGAGCAGTGATCTGGAGAGATCAGGGGCAGTGATCTGGAGGGATCAGGACAGTGATCTGGAAAGGTCAGGTACGGTGATCTGGAGGGATCAGGAGCAGTGATCTGGAGGGATCAGGAGCAGTGATCTGGAAAGGTCAGGTACAGTGATCTGGAGGGATCAGGAGCAGTGATCTGGAGAGATCAGGGGCAGCGATCTGGAGAGATCAGGAGCAGTGATCTGGAGAGATCAGGAGCAGTAATCTGGAGTGATCAGGAGCAGTGATCTGAAGTGATCAGGGGCACTGATCTGGAGGGATCCAGGGCAGTGATCTGGAGGGATCCAGAGCAGTGATCTCGAGGGATCTGGGGCAGTGATCTGGAGGCATCTGGGGCAGTGATCTGGAGATATCAGGGGCAGTGATCTGGAAAGGTCAGGTACAGTGATCTAGAGGGATCAGGAGCAGTGATCTGTAAAGGTCAGGTATAGTGATCTGGAGGGATCAGGAGCAGTGATCTGAAGTGATCAGGGGCAGTGATCTGGAGGATCAGGAACAGTGATCTGGAGCGATCAGGGCAGTGATCTGGAGAGATCAGGAGCAGTGATCTGGAGAGACCGGGGGCAGTGATCCAGAGTGATCAGGAGCAGTGATCTGGAGGGATCCGGAGCAGTGATCTGGAGAGATCAGGAGCAGTGATCTGGAGAGATCAGGGGCAGCGATCTGGAGGGATCAGGACAGTGATCTGGAAAGGTCAGGTACGGTGATCTGGAGGGATCAGCAGCAGTGAGCTGGAGAGATCAGGGCAGTGATCTGGAGGGATCAGGAGCAGTGATTTGGAGGGATCTGCGGCAGTGATCTGGAGGCATCTGAGGCAGTGATCTGGAGGGATCCGGGGCAGTGATCTGGAGGGATCCAGAGCAGTGATCTCAAGGGATCTGGGGCAGTGATCTGGAGGCATCTGGGGCAGTGATCTGGAGATATCAGGGGCAGTGATCTGGAAAGGTCAGGTACAGTGATCTAGAGGGATCAGGAGCAGTGATCTGTAAAGGTCAGGTACAGTGATCTGGAGGGATCAGGAGCAGTTATCTGGAGAGATCAGGGGCAGCGATCTGGAGAGATCAGGGCAGTGATCTGGAGAGATCAGTGGCAGTGATCTGGAGGGATCCGGAGCAGTGATCTGGAGAGATCAGGAGAAGTGATCTGGAAGGATCTGGGCACTGATCTGGAGGGATCCGGGGCAGTGATCTGGAGGGATCCAGAGCAGTGATCTCGAGGGATCTGGGGCAGTGATCTGGAGGCATCTGGGGCAGTGATCTGGAGATATCAGGGGCAGTGATCTGGAAAGGTCAGGTACAGTGATCTGGAGTGATCAGGAGCAGTGATCTGGAGAGATCGGGGCAGTGATCTGGAGTGATCAGGAGCAGTGATCTGGAGAGATCAGGGGCGGTGATCTGGAGGGATCTGAGCACTGATCTGGAGGGATCCGGGGCAGTGATCTGGAGCGATCCAGAGCAGTGATCTGGAGAGATCAGGGGCAGTGATCTGGAGGCATCTGGGGCAGTGATCTGGAGGGATCAGGAGCAGGGATCTGGAAAGGTCCGGTACAGTGATCTGAAGGGATCAGGAGCAGTGATCTGGAGAGATCAGGGGCAGTGATCTGGAGGGACCAGGGCAGTGATCTGGAGAGATCAGGAGCAGTGATCTGGAGAGATCAGGGGCAGTGATCTGGAGGGATTTGGAGATTTGATCTGGAATGATCAGGAGAAGTGATCTGGCGAGATGAGGGGCAGTGATCTGGAGAGATCAGGAGCAGTGTTCTGGAGGGATCAGTAGCAGTGATCTGGAGGGATCAGGGCAGTGATCTGGAGGGCTCTGGGCAGTGATCTGGAGTGATCAGTGCAATGATCTGGAGGGCTCTGGGCAGTGATCTGGAGGGATCAGGAGAAGTGATCTGGAGAGATTGGGGCAGTGATCTGGAGAGATCAGGAGCAGTCATCTGGAGGGATCAGGGGCAGTGATCTGGAGGGATCAGGAGCAGTGATCTGTAGGGATCCGGGGCAGTGATTTGGAGACATCAGGAGCAGTGATCTGGAGAGATCAGGGGCAGTGATCTTGAGGGATCAGAGGCAGTGGTCTAGCGGAATCTGGAGCAGTGATCTGGAGAGATCAGGAACAGTGATCTGGAGAGACGGGGGGGCAGTGATCCAGAGTGATCAGGAGCAGTGATCTGGAGGGATCCGGAGCAGTGATCTGGAGAGATCAGGAGCAGTGATCTGGAGAGATCAGGGGCAGCGATCTGGAGGGATCAGGACAGTGATCTGGAGGGCTCTGGGTAGTGATCTGGAGTGATCAGTGCAGTGATCTGGAGAGATCAGGAGCAGTGATCTGGAGGGATCAGGAGAAGTGATCTGGAGAGATTGGGGCAGTGATCTGGAGAGATCAGGAGCAGTCATCTGGAGGGATCGGGGCAGTGATCTGGAGGGATCAGGAGCAGTGATCTGTAGGGATCCGGGGCAGTGATTTGGAGACATCAGGAGCAGTGATCTGGAGAGATCAGGGGCAGTGATCTGGAGGGATCAGAGGCAGTGGTCTAGCGGGATCTGGAGCAGTGATCTGGAGAGATCAGGAACAGTGATCTGGAGGGATCAGGGGCAGTGATCTGGAGGGATCAGAGGCAGTGGTCCAGCGGGATCTGGAGCAATGATCTGGAGAGATCAGGAACAGTGATCTGGAGAGATCAGGGGCAGTGATCTGGAGGGATCAGGGGAGAGATCTGGAGGGCTCTGGGCAGTGATCTGGAGTGATCAGTGCAGTGATCTGGAGAGATCAGGAGCAGTGATCTGCAGTGATCAGGGGCAGTGATCTGGAGGGATCAGGAGCAGTGATCCGGAGAGATCAGGAGCAGTGATCTGGAGAGAGCAGGAGCAGTGATCTGGAGGGATCAGGGCAGTGATCTGGAGAGATCAGGAGCAGTGAACTTGAGAGACCAGGGGCAGTGATCTGGAGAAATCAGGGGCAGCGATCTGGAGAGATCAGGAGCAGTGATCTGGAAAGATCAGGAGCAGTAATCTGGAGTGATCAGGAGCAGTGATCTGAAGTGATCAGGGGCAGTGATCTGGAGGATCAGGAACAGTGATCTGGAGGGATCAGGGCAGTGATCTGGAGAGATTAGGAGCAGTGATCTGGAGAGACCAGGGGCAGTGATCCAGAGTGATCAGGAGCAGTGATCTGGAGGGATCCGGAGCAGTGATCTGGAGAGATCAGGAGCAGTGATCTGGAGAGATCAGGGGCAGTGATCTGGAGGGATCAGGACAGTGATCTGGAAAGGTCAGGTACGGTGATCTGGAGGGATCAGGAGCAGTGATCTGGAGGGATCAGGAGCAGTGATCTGGAAAGGTCAGGTACAGTGATCTGGAGGGATCAGGAGCAGTGATCTGGAGAGATCAGGGGCAGCGATCTGGAGAGATCAGGAGCAGTGATCTGGAGAGATCAGGAGCAGTAATCTGGAGTGATCAGGAGCAGTGATCTGAAGTGATCAGGGGCAGTGATCTGGAGGATCAGGAACAGTGATCTGGAGGGATCAGGGCAGTGATCTGGAGAGATTAGGAGCAGTGATCTGGAGAGACCAGGGGCAGTGATCCAGAGTGATCAGGAGCAGTGATCTGGAGGGATCCGGAGCAGTGATCTGGAGAGATCAGGAGCAGTGATCTGGAGAGATCAGGGGCAGTGATCTGGAGGGATCAGGACAGTGATCTGGAAAGGTCAGGTACGGTGATCTGGAGGGATCAGCAGCAGTGAGCTGGAGAGATCAGGGCAGTGATCTGGAGGGATCAGGAGCAGTGATCTGGAGAGATCAGGAGCAGTGATCTGGAAGGATCTGGGCACTGATCTGGAGGGATCCAGGGCAGTGATCTGGAGGGATCCAGAGCAGTGATCTCGAGGGATCTGGGGCAGTGATCTAGAGGGATCAGGAGCAGTGATCTGTAAAGGTCAGGAATAGTGATCTGGAGGGATCAGGAGCAGTGATCTGGAAAGGTCAGGTACAGTGATCTGGTGGATCAGGAGCAGTGATCTGGAGGGATCAGGGCAGTGATCTGGAGGGATCAGGAGAAGTGATCTGGAGAGATTGGGGCAGTGATCTGGAGAGATCAGGAGCAGTCATCTGGAGGGATCAGGGGCAGTGATCTGGAGGGATCAGGAGCAGTGATCTGTAGGGATCCGGGGCAGTGATTTGGAGACATCAGGAGCAGTGATCTGGAGAGATCAGGGGCAGTGATCTGGAGGCATCTGGGGCAGTGATCTGGAGGGATCAGGAGCAGTGATCTGGAAAGGTCAGGTACAGTGATCAGGAGAGATCAGGGGCAGTGATCTGTAAAGGTCAGCTACAGTGATCTTGAGGGATCAAGAGCAGAGATCTGGAGAGATCAGGGGCAGCGATCTGGAGGGATCAGGGCAGTGTTCTGGAGAGATCAGGGGCAGTGATCTGGAGAGACCGGGGGCAGTGATCCAGAGTGATCAGGAGCAGTGATCTGGAGGGATCAGGAGCAGTGATCTGGAGAGATCAGGGGCAGCGATCTGGAGGGATCAGGACAGTGATCTGGAAAGGTCAGGTACGGTGATCTGGAGGGATCAGCAGCAGTGAGCTGGAGAGATCAGGGCAGTGATCTGGAGGGATCAGGAGCAGTGATTTGGAGGGATCTTTGGCAGTGATCTGGAGGCATCTGAGGCAGTGATCTGGAGGGATCAGGAGCAGTGATCTGGAAAGGTCAGATACAGTGATCTAGAGGGATCAGGGGCAGTGCTCTGGAGTGATTAGGAGCAGTGATCTGGAGAGATCAGGAGCAGTGATCTGGAGAGATCAGGAGCAGTGATCTGGAAGGATCTGGGCACTGATCTGGAGGGATCCGGGGCAGTGATCTGGAGGGATCCAGAGCAGTGATCTCAAGGGATCTGGGGCAGTGATCTGGAGGCATCTGGGGCAGTGATCTGGAGATATCAGGGGCAGTGATCTGGAAAGGTCAGGTACAGTGATCTAGAGGGATCAGGAGCAGTGATCTGTAAAGGTCAGGTACAGTGATCTGGAGGGATCAGGAGCAGTTATCTGGAGAGATCAGGGGCAGCGATCTGGAGAGATCAGGGCAGTGATCTGGAGAGATCAGTGGCAGTGATCTGGAGGGATCCGGAGCAGTGATCTGGAGAGATCAGGAGCAGTGATCTGGAAGGATCTGGGCACTGATCTGGAGGGATCCGGGGCAGTGATCTGGAGGGATCCAGAGCAGTGATCTCGAGGGATCTGGGGCAGTGATCTGGAGGCATCTGGGGCAGTGATCTGGAGATATCAGGGGCAGTGATCTGGAAAGGTCAGGTACAGTGATCTGGAGTGATCAGGAGCAGTGATCTGGAGAGATCGGGGCAGTGATCTGGAGTGATCAGGAGCAGTGATCTGGAGAGATCAGGGGCGGTGATCTGGAGGGATCTGAGCACTGATCTGGAGGGATCCGGGGCAGTGATCTGGAGCGATCCAGAGCAGTGATCTGGAGAGATCAGGGGCAGTGATCTGGAGGCATCTGGGGCAGTGATCTGGAGGGATCAGGAGCAGGGATCTGGAAAGGTCCGGTACAGTGATCTGAAGGGATCAGGAGCAGTGATCTGGAGAGATCAGGGGCAGTGATCTGGAGGGACCAGGGCAGTGATCTGGAGAGATCAGGAGCAGTGATCTGGAGAGATCAGGGGCAGTGATCTGGAGGGATTTGGAGATTTGATCTGGAATGATCAGGAGAAGTGATCTGGCGAGATGAGGGGCAGTGATCTGGAGAGATCAGGAGCAGTGTTCTGGAGGGATCAGGAGCAGTGATCTGGAGGGATCAGGGCAGTGATCTGGAGGGCTCTGGGCAGTGATCTGGAGTGATCAGTGCAATGATCTGGAGGGCTCTGGGCAGTGATCTGGAGGGATCAGGAGAAGTGATCTGGAGAGATTGGGGCAGTGATCTGGAGAGATCAGGGGCAGTGATCTGGAGGGATCAGGGCAGTGATCTGGAGAGATCAGGAGCAGTGATCTGGAGAGATCAGGGGCAGTGATCTGGAGGGATTTGGAGATTTGATCTGGAATGATCAGGAGAAGTGATCTGGCGAGATGAGGGGCAGTGATCTGGAGAGATCAGGAGCAGTGTTCTGGAGGGATCAGGAGCAGTGATCTGGAGGGATCAGGGCAGTGATCTGGAGGGCTCTGGGCAGTGATCTGGAGTGATCAGTGCAATGATCTGGAGGGCTCTGGGCAGTGATCTGGAGGGATCAGGAGAAGTGATCTGGAGAGATTGGGGCAGTGATCTGGAGAGATCAGGAGCAGTCATCTGGAGGGATCAGGGGCAGTGATCTGGAGGGATCAGGAGCAGTGATCTGTAGGGATCCGGGGCAGTGATTTGGAGACATCAGGAGCAGTGATCTGGAGAGATCAGGGGCAGTGATCTGGAGGGATCAGAGGCAGTGGTCTAGCGGGATCTGGAGCAGTGATCTGGAGAGATCAGGAACAGTGATCTGGAGGGATCAGGGGCAGTGATCTGGAGGGATCAGGGGAGAGATCTGGAGGGCTCTGGGCAGTGATCTGGAGTGATCAGTGCAGTGATCTGGAGAGATCAGGAACAGTGATCTGGAGGGATCAGGGCAGTGATCTGGAGAGATTAGGAGCAGTGATCTGGAGAGACCAGGGGCAGTGATCCAGAGTGATCAGGAGCAGTGGTCTGGAGGGATCCGGAGCAGTGATCTGGAGAGATCAGGAGCAGTGATCTGGAGAGATCAGGGGCAGTGATCTGGAGGGATCAGGACAGTGATCTGGAAAGGTCAGGTACGGTGATCTGGAGGGATCAGCAGCAGTGAGCTGGAGAGATCAGGGCAGTGATCTGGAGGGATCAGGAGCAGTGATCTGGAGAGATCAGGAGCAGTGATCTGGAAGGATCTGGGCACTGATCTGGAGGGATCCAGGGCAGTGATCTGGAGGGATCCAGAGCAGTGATCTCGAGGGATCTGGGGCAGTGATCTAGAGGGATCAGGAGCAGTGATCTGTAAAGGTCAGGTATAGTGATCTGGAGGGATCAGGAGCAGTGATCTGGAAAGGTCAGGTACAGTGATCTGGTGGATCAGGAGCAGTGATCTGGAGGGATCAGGGCAGTGATCTGGAGGGATCAGGAGAAGTGATCTGGAGAGATTGGGGCAGTGATCTGGAGAGATCAGGAGCAGTCATCTGGAGGGATCAGGGGCAGTGATCTGGAGGGATCAGGAGCAGTGATCTGTAGGGATCCGGGGCAGTGATTTGGAGACATCAGGAGCAGTGATCTGGAGAGATCAGGGGCAGTGATCTGGAGGGATCAGAGGCAGTGGTCTAGCGGAATCTGGAGCAGTGATCTGGAGAGATCAGGAACAGTGATCTGGAGAGACGGGGGGCAGTGATCCAGAGTGATCAGGAGCAGTGATCTGGAGGGATCCGGAGCAGTGATCTGGAGAGATCAGGAGCAGTGATCTGGAGAGATCAGGGGCAGCGATCTGGAGGGATCAGGACAGTGATCTGGAGGGCTCTGGGTAGTGATCTGGGGTGATCAGTGCAGTGATCTGGAGAGATCAGGAGCAGTGATCTGGAGGGATCAGGAGAAGTGATCTGGAGAGATTGGGGCAGTGATCTGGAGAGATCAGGAGCAGTCATCTGGAGGGATCGGGGCAGTGATCTGGAGGGATCAGGAGCAGTGATCTGTAGGGATCCGGGGCAGTGATTTGGAGACATCAGGAGCAGTGATCTGGAGAGATCAGGGGCAGTGATCTGGAGGGATCAGAGGCAGTGGTCTAGCGGGATCTGGAGCAGTGATCTGGAGAGATCAGGAACAGTGATCTGGAGGGATCAGGGGCAGTGATCTGGAGGGATCAGAGGCAGTGGTCTAGTGGGATCTGGAGCAATTATCTGGAGAGATCAGGAACAGTGATCTGGAGAGATCAGGGGCAGTGATCTGGAGGGATCAGGGGAGAGATCTGGAGGGCTCTGGGCAGTGATCTGGAGTGATCAGTGCAGTGATCTGGAGAGATCAGGAGCAGTGATCTGCAGTGATCAGGGGCAGTGATCTGGAGGGATCAGGAGCAGTGATCCGGAGAGATCAGGAGCAGTGATCTGGAGAGAGCAGGAGCAGTGATCTGGAGGGATCAGGGCAGTGATCTGGAGAGATCAGGAGCAGTGAACTTGAGAGACCAGGGGCAGTGATCTGGAGAAATCAGGGGCAGCGATCTGGAGGGATCAGGACAGTGATCTGGAAAGGTCAGGTACGATGATCTGGAGGGATCAGCAGCAGTGAGCTGGAGAGAAAAGGGCAGTGATCTGGAGGGATCAGGAGCAGTGATTTGGAGGGATCTGTGGCAGTGATCCGGAGAGGTCAGAGGCAGTGATCTGGAGGGACCCAGAGCAGTGATCTCGAGGGATCTGGGGCAGTGATCTGGAGGCATATGAGGCAGTGATCTGGAGGGATCAGGAGCAGGTTTCTGGAAAGGTCAAGTACAGTGATCTAGAGGGATCAGGGGCAGTGCTCTGGAGTGATTAGGAGCAGTGATCTGGAGAGATCAGGAGCAGTGATCTGGAGAGATCAGGAGCAGTGATCTGGAAGGATCTGGGCACTGATCTGGAGGGATCCGGGGCAGTGATCTGGAGGGATTCAGAGCAGTGATCTCGAGGGATCTGGGGCAGTGATCTGGAGGCATCTGGGGCAGTGATCTGGAGATATCAGGGGCAGTGATCTGGAAAGGTCAGGTACAGTGATCTAGAGGGATCAGGAGCAGTGATCTGTAAAGGTCAGGTACAGTGATCTGGAGGGATCAGGAGCAGTTATCTGGAGAGATCGGGGCAACGATCTGGAGAGATCAGGGCAGTGATCTGGAGAGATCAGTGGCAGTGATCTGGAGGGATCCGGAGCAGTGATCTGGAGAGATCAGGAGCAGTGATCTGGAAGGATCTGGGCACTGATCTGGAGGGAACCGGGGCAGTGATCTGGAGGGATCCAGAGCAGTGATCTCGAGGGATCTGGGGCAGTGATCTGGAGGCATCTGGGGCAGTGATCTGGAGATATCAGGGGCAGTGATCTAGAAAGGTCAGGTACAGTGATCTGGAGTGATCAGGAGCAGTGATCTGGAGAGATCGGGGCAGTGATCTGGAGTGATCAGGAGCAGTGATCTGGAGAGATCTGGGGCGGTGATCTGGAGGCATCTGGGGCAGTGATCTGGAGGGATCAGGAGCAGGGATCTGGAAAGGTCCGGTACAGTGATCTGAAGGGATCAGGAGCAGTGATATGGAGAGATCAGGGGCAGTGATCTGGAGGGATCAGGGCAGTGATCTGGAGAGATCAGGGGCAGTGATCTGGAGAGATCAGGGGCAGTGATCTGGAGGGATTTGGAAATTTGATCTGGAATGATCAGGAGCAGTGATCTGGCGAGATGAGGGGCAGTGATCTGGAGAGATCAGGAGCAGTGTTCTGGAGGGATCAGGAGCAGTGATCTGGAGGGATCAGGGCAGTGATCTGGAGGGCTCTGGGCAGTGATCTGGAGTGATCAGTGCAATGATCTGGAGGGCTCTGGGCTGTGATCTGGAGGGATCAGGGCAGTGATCTGGAGACATCAGGGGCAGGGATCTGGAGAGTTCAGGAGCAGTGATCTGTAGTGATCAGGGGCAGTGATCTGGAGGATCAGGAACAGTGATCTGGAGGGATCAGGGCAGTGATCTGGAGAGATCAGGAGCAGTGATCTGGAGAGACCAGGGGCAGTGATCCAGAGTGATCAGGAGCAGTGATCTGGAGGGATCCGGAGCAGTGATCTGGAGAGATCAGGAGCAGTGATCTGGAGAGATCAGGGGCAGTGATCTGGAGGGATCAGGAGCAGGGATCTGGAAAGGTCAGGTACGGTGATCTGGAGGGATCAGCAGCAGTGAGCTGGAGAGATCAGGGCAGTGATCTGGAGGGATCCAGAGCAGTGATCTCGAGGGATCTGGGGCAGTGATCTAGAGGGATCAGGAGCAGTGATTTGTAAAGGTCAGGTATAGTGATCTGGAGGGATCTGGAGCAGTGATCTGGAAAGGTCAGGTACAGTGATCTGGAGGATCAGGAGCAGTGATCTGGAGGGATCAGGGCAGTGATCTGGAGGGATCAGGAGAAGTGATCTGGAGAGATTGGGGCAGTGATCTGGAGAGATCAGGAGCAGTCATCTGGAGGGATCAGGGGCAGTGATCTGGAGGGATCAGGAGCAGTGATCTGTAGGGATCCGGGGCAGTGATTTGGAGACATCAGGAGCAGTGATCTGGAGAGATCAGGGGCAGTGATCTGGAGGCATCTGGGGCAGTGATCTAGAGGGATCAGGAGCAGTGATCTGGAAAGGTCAGGTACAGTGATCAGGAGAGATCAGGGGCAGTGATCTGTAAAGGTCAGCTACAGTGATCTTGAGGGATCAAGAGCAGAGATCTGGAGAGATCAGGGGCAGCGATCTGGAGGGATCAGGGCAGTGTTCTGGAGAGATCAGGGGCAGTGATCTGGAGTGATCAGGAGCAGTGATCTGGAGAGATCAGGGGCAGTGATCTGGAGAGATCAGGAGCAGTGATCTGGAAGGATCTGGGCACTGATCTGGAGGGATCCAGGGCAGTGATCTGGAGGGATCCAGAGCAGTGATCTCGAGGGATCTGGGGCAGTGATCTGGAGGCATCTGGGGCAGTGATCTGGAGATATCAGGGGCAGTGATCTGGAAAGGTCAGGTACAGTGATCTAGAGGGATCAGGAGCAGTGATCTGTAAAGGTCAGGTATAGTGATCTGGAGGGATCAGGAGCAGTGATCTGAAGTGATCAGGGGCAGTGATCTGGTGGATCAGGAACAGTGATCTGGAGGGATCAGGGCAGTGATCTGGAGAGATCAGAAGCTGTGATCTGGAGAGACCGGGGGCAGTGATCCAGAGTGATCAGGAGCAGTGATCTGGAGGGATCCGTAGCAGTGATCTGGAGAGATCAGGAGCAGTGATCTGGAGAGATCAGGGGCAGCGATCTGGAGGGATCAGGACAGTGATCTGGAAAGGTCAGGTACGGTGATCTGGAGGGATCAGCAGCAGTGAGCTGGAGAGATCAGGGCAGTGATCTAGAGGGATCAGGAGCAGTGATCTGGAAAGGTCAGGTACAGTGATCAGGAGAGATCAGGGGCAGTGATCTGTAAAGGTCAGCTACAGTGATCTTGAGGGATCAAGAGCAGAGATCTGGAGAGATCAGGGGCAGCGATCTGGAGGGATCAGGGCAGTGTTCTGGAGAGATCAGGGGCAGTGATCTGGAGTGATCAGGAGCAGTGATCTGGAGAGATCAGGGGCAGTGATCTGGAGAGATCAGGAGCAGTGATCTGGAAGGATCTGGGCACTGATCTGGAGGGATCCAGGGCAGTGATCTGGAGGGATCCAGAGCAGTGATCTCGAGGGATCTGGGGCAGTGATCTGGAGGCATCTGGGGCAGTGATCTGGAGATATCAGGGGCAGTGATCTGGAAAGGTCAGGTACAGTGATCTAGAGGGATCAGGAGCAGTGATCTGTAAAGGTCAGGTATAGTGATCTGGAGGGATCAGGAGCAGTGATCTGAAGTGATCAGGGGCAGTGATCTGGTGGATCAGGAACAGTGATCTGGAGGGATCAGGGCAGTGATCTGGAGAGATCAGAAGCTGTGATCTGGAGAGACCGGGGGCAGTGATCCAGAGTGATCAGGAGCAGTGATCTGGAGGGATCCGTAGCAGTGATCTGGAGAGATCAGGAGCAGTGATCTGGAGAGATCAGGGGCAGCGATCTGGAGGGATCAGGACAGTGATCTGGAAAGGTCAGGTACGGTGATCTGGAGGGATCAGCAGCAGTGAGCTGGAGAGATCAGGGCAGTGATCTGGAGGGATCAGGAGCAGTGATTTGGAGGGATCTGTGGCAGTGATCTGGAGGGATCAGGAGCAGTGATCTGGAAAGGTCAGATACAGTGATCTAGAGGGATCAGGGGCAGTGCTCTGGAGTGATTAGGAGCAGTGATCTGGAGAGATCAGGAGCAGTGATCTGGAGAGATCAGGAGCAGTGATCTGGAAGGATCTGGGCACTGATCTGGAGGGATCCAGGGCAGTGATCTGGAGGGATCCAGAGCAGTGATCTCGAGGGATCTGGGGCAGTGATCTGGAGGCATCTGGGGCAGTGATCTGGAGATATCAGGGGCAGTGATCTGGAAAGGTCAGGTACAGTGATCTAGAGGGATCAGGAGCAGTGATCTGTAAAGGTCAGGTACAGTGATCTGGAGGGATCAGGAGCAGTGATCTGGAGAGATCAGGGGCAGCGATCTGGAGAGATCAGGGCAGTGATCTGGAGAGATCAGTGGCAGTGATCTGGAGGGATCCGGAGCAGTGATCTGGAGAGATCAGGAGCAGTGATCTGGAAGGATCTGGGCACTGATCTGGAGGGATCCAGGGCAGTGATCTGGAGGGATCCAGAGCAGTGATCTCGAGGGATCTGGGGCAGTGATCTGGAGGCATCTGGGGCAGTGATCTGGAGATATCAGGGGCAGTGATCTGGAAAGGTCAGGTACAGTGATCTGGAGTGATCAGGAGCAGTGATCTGGAGAGATCGGGGCAGTGATCTGGAGTGATCAGGAGCAGTGATCTGGAGAGATTGGGGCAGTGATCTGGAGTGATCAGGGCAGTGATCTGGAGAGATCAGGAGCAGTGATCTGGAGAGATCAGGGGCAGTGATCTGGAGGGATTTGGAGATTTGATCTGGAATGATCAGGAGAAGTGATCTGGCGAGATGAGGGGCAGTGATCTGGAGAGATCAGGAGCAGTGTTCTGGAGGGATCAGGAGCAGTGATCTGGAGGGATCAGGGCAGTGATCTGGAGGGCTCTGGGCAGTGATCTGGAGTGATCAGTGCAATGATCTGGAGGGCTCTGGGCAGTGATCTGGAGGGATCAGGAGAAGTGATCTGGAGAGATTGGGGCAGTGATCTGGAGAGATCAGGAGCAGTCATCTGGAGGGATCAGGGGCAGTGATCTGGAGGGATCAGGAGCAGTGATCTGTAGGGATCCGGGGCAGTGATTTGGAGACATCAGGAGCAGTGATCTGGAGAGATCAGGGGCAGTGATCTGGAGGGATCAGAGGCAGTGGTCTAGCGGGATCTGGAGCAGTGATCTGGAGAGATCAGGAACAGTGATCTGGAGGGATCAGGGGCAGTGATCTGGAGGGATCAGGGGAGAGATCTGGAGGGCTCTGGGCAGTGATCTGGAGTGATCAGTGCAGTGATCTGGAGAGATCAGGAGCAGTGATCTGGAGGGATCAGGAGAAGTGATCTGGAGAGATTGGGGCAGTGATCTGGAGAGATCAGGAGCAGTCATCTGGAGGGATCGGGGCAGTGATCTGGAGGGATCAGGAGCAGTGATCTGTAGGGATCCGGGGCAGTGATTTGGAGACATCAGGAGCAGTGATCTGGAGAGATCAGGGGCAGTGATCTGGAGGGATCAGAGGCAGTGGTCTAGCGGGATCTGGAGCAGTGATCTGGAGAGATCAGGAACAGTGATCTGGAGGGATCAGGGGCAGTGATCTGGAGGGATCAGAGGCAGTGGTCTAGCGGGATCTGGAGCAATGATCTGGAGAGATCAGGAACAGTGATCTGGAGAGATCAGGGGCAGTGATCTGGAGGGATCAGGGGAGAGATCTGGAGGGCTCTGGGCAGTGATCTGGAGTGATCAGTGCAGTGATCTGGAGAGATCAGGAGCAGTGATCTGGAGTGATCAGGGGCAGTGATCTGGAGGGATCAGGAGCAGTGATCCGGAGGGATCAGGAGCAGTGATCTGGAGAGATCAGGAGCAGTGTTCTGGTGAGATCAGGCGAAGTGATCTGGAGAGATCAGGGGCAGTGATTTTGAGCGATCAGGAGCAGTGGTCTAGAGAGATCAGGGGCTGTGATCAGGAGAGGTCAGGAACAGTGATCTGTAGGGATCCAGAGCAGTGATCTGGAGACATCAGGAGCAGTGATCTGGAGGGATCTGCGGCAGTGATCTGGAGGGATCAGGAGCAGGTTTCTGGAAAGGTCAAGTACAGTGATCTAGAGGGATCAGGGGCAGTGCTCTGGAGTGATTAGGAGCAGTGATCTGGAGAGATCAGGAGCAGTGATCTGGAGAGATCAGGAGCAGTGATCTGGAAGGATCTGGGCACTGATCTGGAGGGATCCGGGGCAGTGATCTGGAGGGATTCAGAGCAGTGATCTCGAGGGATCTGGGGCAGTGATCTGGAGGCATCTGGGGCAGTGATCTGGAGATATCAGGGGCAGTGATCTGGAAAGGTCAGGTACAGTGATCTAGAGGGATCAGGAGCAGTGATCTGTAAAGGTCAGGTACAGTGATCTGGAGGGATCAGGAGCAGTTATCTGGAGAGATCAGGGGCAACGATCTGGAGAGATCAGGGCAGTGATCTGGAGAGATCAGTGGCAGTGATCTGGAGGGATCCGGAGCAGTGATCTGGAGAGATCAGGAGCAGTGATCTGGAAGGATCTGGGCACTGATCTGGAGGGAACTGGGGCAGTGATCTGGAGGGATCCAGAGCAGTGATCTCGAGGGATCTGGGGCAGTGATCTGGAGGCATCTGGGGCAGTGATCTGGAGATATCAGGGGCAGTGATCTAGAAAGGTCAGGTACAGTGATCTGGAGTGATCAGGAGCAGTGATCTGGAGAGATCGGGGCATTGATCTGGAGTGATCAGGAGCAGTGATCTGGAGAGATCTGGGGCGGTGATCTGGAGGCATCTGGGGCAGTGATCTGGAGGGATCAGGGCAGTGATCTGGAGAGATCAGGAGCAGTGATCTGGAGAGATCAGGGGCAGTGATCTGGAGGGATTTGGAGATTTGATCTGGAATGATCAGGAGAAGTGATCTGGCGAGATGAGGGGCAGTGATCTGGAGAGATCAGGAGCAGTGTTCTGGAGGGATCAGGAGCAGTGATCTGGAGGGATCAGGGCAGTGATCTGGAGGGCTCTGGGCAGTGATCTGGAGTGATCAGTGCAATGATCTGGAGGGCTCTGGGCAGTGATCTGGAGGGATCAGGAGAAGTGATCTGGAGAGATTGGGGCAGTGATCTGGAGAGATCAGGAGCAGTCATCTGGAGGGATCAGGGGCAGTGATCTGGAGGGATCAGGAGCAGTGATCTGTAGGGATCCGGGGCAGTGATTTGGAGACATCAGGAGCAGTGATCTGGAGAGATCAGGGGCAGTGATCTGGAGGGATCAGAGGCAGTGGTCTAGCGGGATCTGGAGCAGTGATCTGGAGAGATCAGGAACAGTGATCTGGAGGGATCAGGGGCAGTGATCTGGAGGGATCAGGGGAGAGATCTGGAGGGCTCTGGGCAGTGATCTGGAGTGATCAGTGCAGTGATCTGGAGAGATCAGGAACAGTGATCTGGAGGGATCAGGGCAGTGATCTGGAGAGATTAGGAGCAGTGATCTGGAGAGACCAGGGGCAGTGATCCAGAGTGATCAGGAGCAGTGGTCTGGAGGGATCCGGAGCAGTGATCTGGAGAGATCAGGAGCAGTGATCTTGAGAGATCAGGGGCAGTGATCTGGAGGGATCAGGACAGTGATCTGGAAAGGTCAGGTACGGTGATCTGGAGGGATCAGCAGCAGTGAGCTGGAGAGATCAGGGCAGTGATCTGGAGGGATCAGGAGCAGTGATCTGGAGAGATCAGGAGCAGTGATCTGGAAGGATCTGGGCACTGATCTGGAGGGATCCAGGGCAGTGATCTGGAGGGATCCAGAGCAGTGATCTCGAGGGATCTGGGGCAGTGATCTAGAGGGATCAGGAGCAGTGATCTGTAAAGGTCAGGTATAGTGATCTGGAGGGATCAGGAGCAGTGATCTGGAAAGGTCAGGTACAGTGATCTGGTGGATCAGGAGCAGTGATCTGGAGGGATCAGGGCAGTGATCTGGAGGGATCAGGAGAAGTGATCTGGAGAGATTGGGGCAGTGATCTGGAGAGATCAGGAGCAGTCATCTGGAGGGATCAGGGGCAGTGATCTGGAGGGATCAGGAGCAGTGATCTGTAGGGATCCGGGGCAGTGATTTGGAGACATCAGGAGCAGTGATCTGGAGAGATCAGGGGCAGTGATCTGGAGGGATCAGAGGCAGTGGTCTAGCGGAATCTGGAGCAGTGATCTGGAGAGATCAGGAACAGTGATCTGGAGAGACGGGGGGCAGTGATCCAGAGTGATCAGGAGCAGTGATCTGGAGGGATCCGGAGCAGTGATCTGGAGAGATCAGGAGCAGTGATCTGGAGAGATCAGGGGCAGCGATCTGGAGGGATCAGGACAGTGATCTGGAGGGCTCTGGGTAGTGATCTGGAGTGATCAGTGCAGTGATCTGGAGAGATCAGGAGCAGTGATCTGGAGGGATCAGGAGAAGTGATCTGGAGAGATTGGGGCAGTGATCTGGAGAGATCAGGAGCAGTCATCTGGAGGGATCGGGGCAGTGATCTGGAGGGATCAGGAGCAGTGATCTGTAGGGATCCGGGGCAGTGATTTGGAGACATCAGGAGCAGTGATCTGGAGAGATCAGGGGCAGTGATCTGGAGGGATCAGAGGCAGTGGTCTAGCGGGATCTGGAGCAGTGATCTGGAGAGATCAGGAACAGTGATCTGGAGGGATCAGGGGCAGTGATCTGGAGGGATCAGAGGCAGTGGTCTAGTGGGATCTGGAGCAATGATCTGGAGAGATCAGGAACAGTGATCTGGAGAGATCAGGGGCAGTGATCTGGAGGGATCAGGGGAGAGATCTGGAGGGCTCTGGGCAGTGATCTGGAGTGATCAGTGCAGTGATCTGGAGAGATCAGGAGCAGTGATCTGCAGTGATCAGGGGCAGTGATCTGGAGGGATCAGGAGCAGTGATCCGGAGAGATCAGGAGCAGTGATCTGGAGAGAGCAGGAGCAGTGATCTGGAGGGATCAGGGCAGTGATCTGGAGAGATCAGGAGCAGTGAACTTGAGAGACCAGGGGCAGTGATCTGGAGAAATCAGGGGCAGCGATCTGGAGGGATCAGGACAGTGATCTGGAAAGGTCAGGTACGATGATCTGGAGGGATCAGCAGCAGTGAGCTGGAGAGAAAAGGGCAGTGATCTGGAGGGATCAGGAGCAGTGATTTGGAGGGATCTGTGGCAGTGATCCGGAGAGGTCAGAGGCAGTGATCTGGAGGGACCCAGAGCAGTGATCTCGAGGGATCTGGGGCAGTGATCTGGAGGCATATGAGGCAGTGATCTGGAGGGATCAGGAGCAGGTTTCTGGAAAGGTCAAGTACAGTGATCTAGAGGGATCAGGGGCAGTGCTCTGGAGTGATTAGGAGCAGTGATCTGGAGAGATCAGGAGCAGTGATCTGGAGAGATCAGGAGCAGTGATCTGGAAGGATCTGGGCACTGATCTGGAGGGATCCGGGGCAGTGATCTGGAGGGATTCAGAGCAGTGATCTCGAGGGATCTGGGGCAGTGATCTGGAGGCATCTGGGGCAGTGATCTGGAGATATCAGGGGCAGTGATCTGGAAAGGTCAGGTACAGTGATCTAGAGGGATCAGGAGCAGTGATCTGTAAAGGTCAGGTACAGTGATCTGGAGGGATCAGGAGCAGTTATCTGGAGAGATCGGGGCAACGATCTGGAGAGATCAGGGCAGTGATCTGGAGAGATCAGTGGCAGTGATCTGGAGGGATCCGGAGCAGTGATCTGGAGAGATCAGGAGCAGTGATCTGGAAGGATCTGGGCACTGATCTGGAGGGAACCGGGGCAGTGATCTGGAGGGATCCAGAGCAGTGATCTCGAGGGATCTGGGGCAGTGATCTGGAGGCATCTGGGGCAGTGATCTGGAGATATCAGGGGCAGTGATCTAGAAAGGTCAGGTACAGTGATCTGGAGTGATCAGGAGCAGTGATCTGGAGAGATCGGGGCAGTGATCTGGAGTGATCAGGAGCAGTGATCTGGAGAGATCTGGGGCGGTGATCTGGAGGCATCTGGGGCAGTGATCTGGAGGGATCAGGAGCAGGGATCTGGAAAGGTCCGGTACAGTGATCTGAAGGGATCAGGAGCAGTGATATGGAGAGATCAGGGGCAGTGATCTGGAGGGATCAGGGCAGTGATCTGGAGAGATCAGGGGCAGTGATCTGGAGAGATCAGGGGCAGTGATCTGGAGGGATTTGGAAATTTGATCTGGAATGATCAGGAGCAGTGATCTGGCGAGATGAGGGGCAGTGATCTGGAGAGATCAGGAGCAGTGTTCTGGAGGGATCAGGAGCAGTGATCTGGAGGGATCAGGGCAGTGATCTGGAGGGCTCTGGGCAGTGATCTGGAGTGATCAGTGCAATGATCTGGAGGGCTCTGGGCTGTGATCTGGAGGGATCAGGGCAGTGATCTGGAGACATCAGGGGCAGTGATCTGGAGAGTTCAGGAGCAGTGATCTGTAGTGATCAGGGGCAGTGATCTGGAGGATCAGGAACAGTGATCTGGAGGGATCAGGGCAGTGATCTGGAGAGATCAGGAGCAGTGATCTGGAGAGACCAGGGGCAGTGATCCAGAGTGATCAGGAGCAGTGATCTGGAGGGATCCGGAGCAGTGATCTGGAGAGATCAGGAGCAGTGATCTGGAGAGATCAGGGGCAGTGATCTGGAGGGATCAGGAGCAGGGATCTGGAAAGGTCAGGTACGGTGATCTGGAGGGATCAGCAGCAGTGAGCTGGAGAGATCAGGGCAGTGATCTGGAGGGATCCAGAGCAGTGATCTCGAGGGATCTGGGGCAGTGATCTAGAGGGATCAGGAGCAGTGATTTGTAAAGGTCAGGTATAGTGATCTGGAGGGATCTGGAGCAGTGATCTGGAAAGGTCAGGTACAGTGATCTGGAGGATCAGGAGCAGTGATCTGGAGGGATCAGGGCAGTGATCTGGAGGGATCAGGAGAAGTGATCTGGAGAGATTGGGGCAGTGATCTGGAGAGATCAGGAGCAGTCATCTGGAGGGATCAGGGGCAGTGATCTGGAGGGATCAGGAGCAGTGATCTGTAGGGATCCGGGGCAGTGATTTGGAGACATCAGGAGCAGTGATCTGGAGAGATCAGGGGCAGTGATCTGGAGGCATCTGGGGCAGTGATCTAGAGGGATCAGGAGCAGTGATCTGGAAAGGTCAGGTACAGTGATCAGGAGAGATCAGGGGCAGTGATCTGTAAAGGTCAGCTACAGTGATCTTGAGGGATCAAGAGCAGAGATCTGGAGAGATCAGGGGCAGCGATCTGGAGGGATCAGGGCAGTGTTCTGGAGAGATCAGGGGCAGTGATCTGGAGTGATCAGGAGCAGTGATCTGGAGAGATCAGGGGCAGTGATCTGGAGAGATCAGGAGCAGTGATCTGGAAGGATCTGGGCACTGATCTGGAGGGATCCAGGGCAGTGATCTGGAGGGATCCAGAGCAGTGATCTCGAGGGATCTGGGGCAGTGATCTGGAGGCATCTGGGGCAGTGATCTGGAGATATCAGGGGCAGTGATCTGGAAAGGTCAGGTACAGTGATCTAGAGGGATCAGGAGCAGTGATCTGTAAAGGTCAGGTATAGTGATCTGGAGGGATCAGGAGCAGTGATCTGAAGTGATCAGGGGCAGTGATCTGGTGGATCAGGAACAGTGATCTGGAGGGATCAGGGCAGTGATCTGGAGAGATCAGAAGCTGTGATCTGGAGAGACCGGGGGCAGTGATCCAGAGTGATCAGGAGCAGTGATCTGGAGGGATCCGTAGCAGTGATCTGGAGAGATCAGGAGCAGTGATCTGGAGAGATCAGGGGCAGCGATCTGGAGGGATCAGGACAGTGATCTGGAAAGGTCAGGTACGGTGATCTGGAGGGATCAGCAGCAGTGAGCTGGAGAGATCAGGGCAGTGATCTAGAGGGATCAGGAGCAGTGATCTGGAAAGGTCAGGTACAGTGATCAGGAGAGATCAGGGGCAGTGATCTGTAAAGGTCAGCTACAGTGATCTTGAGGGATCAAGAGCAGAGATCTGGAGAGATCAGGGGCAGCGATCTGGAGGGATCAGGGCAGTGTTCTGGAGAGATCAGGGGCAGTGATCTGGAGTGATCAGGAGCAGTGATCTGGAGAGATCAGGGGCAGTGATCTGGAGAGATCAGGAGCAGTGATCTGGAAGGATCTGGGCACTGATCTGGAGGGATCCAGGGCAGTGATCTGGAGGGATCCAGAGCAGTGATCTCGAGGGATCTGGGGCAGTGATCTGGAGGCATCTGGGGCAGTGATCTGGAGATATCAGGGGCAGTGATCTGGAAAGGTCAGGTACAGTGATCTAGAGGGATCAGGAGCAGTGATCTGTAAAGGTCAGGTATAGTGATCTGGAGGGATCAGGAGCAGTGATCTGAAGTGATCAGGGGCAGTGATCTGGTGGATCAGGAACAGTGATCTGGAGGGATCAGGGCAGTGATCTGGAGAGATCAGAAGCTGTGATCTGGAGAGACCGGGGGCAGTGATCCAGAGTGATCAGGAGCAGTGATCTGGAGGGATCCGTAGCAGTGATCTGGAGAGATCAGGAGCAGTGATCTGGAGAGATCAGGGGCAGCGATCTGGAGGGATCAGGACAGTGATCTGGAAAGGTCAGGTACGGTGATCTGGAGGGATCAGCAGCAGTGAGCTGGAGAGATCAGGGCAGTGATCTGGAGGGATCAGGAGCAGTGATTTGGAGGGATCTGTGGCAGTGATCTGGAGGGATCAGGAGCAGTGATCTGGAAAGGTCAGATACAGTGATCTAGAGGGATCAGGGGCAGTGCTCTGGAGTGATTAGGAGCAGTGATCTGGAGAGATCAGGAGCAGTGATCTGGAGAGATCAGGAGCAGTGATCTGGAAGGATCTGGGCACTGATCTGGAGGGATCCAGGGCAGTGATCTGGAGGGATCCAGAGCAGTGATCTCGAGGGATCTGGGGCAGTGATCTGGAGGCATCTGGGGCAGTGATCTGGAGATATCAGGGGCAGTGATCTGGAAAGGTCAGGTACAGTGATCTAGAGGGATCAGGAGCAGTGATCTGTAAAGGTCAGGTACAGTGATCTGGAGGGATCAGGAGCAGTGATCTGGAGAGATCAGGGGCAGCGATCTGGAGAGATCAGGGCAGTGATCTGGAGAGATCAGTGGCAGTGATCTGGAGGGATCCGGAGCAGTGATCTGGAGAGATCAGGAGCAGTGATCTGGAAGGATCTGGGCACTGATCTGGAGGGATCCAGGGCAGTGATCTGGAGGGATCCAGAGCAGTGATCTCGAGGGATCTGGGGCAGTGATCTGGAGGCATCTGGGGCAGTGATCTGGAGATATCAGGGGCAGTGATCTGGAAAGGTCAGGTACAGTGATCTGGAGTGATCAGGAGCAGTGATCTGGAGAGATCGGGGCAGTGATCTGGAGTGATCAGGAGCAGTGATCTGGAGAGATTGGGGCAGTGATCTGGAGTGATCAGGGCAGTGATCTGGAGAGATCAGGAGCAGTGATCTGGAGAGATCAGGGGCAGTGATCTGGAGGGATTTGGAGATTTGATCTGGAATGATCAGGAGAAGTGATCTGGCGAGATGAGGGGCAGTGATCTGGAGAGATCAGGAGCAGTGTTCTGGAGGGATCAGGAGCAGTGATCTGGTGGGATCAGGGCAGTGATCTGGAGGGCTCTGGGCAGTGATCTGGAGTGATCAGTGCAATGATCTGGAGGGCTCTGGGCAGTGATCTGGAGGGATCAGGAGAAGTGATCTGGAGAGATTGGGGCAGTGATCTGGAGAGATCAGGAGCAGTCATCTGGAGGGATCAGGGGCAGTGATCTGGAGGGATCAGGAGCAGTGATCTGTAGGGATCCGGGGCAGTGATTTGGAGACATCAGGAGCAGTGATCTGGAGAGATCAGGGGCAGTGATCTGGAGGGATCAGAGGCAGTGGTCTAGCGGGATCTGGAGCAGTGATCTGGAGAGATCAGGAACAGTGATCTGGAGGGATCAGGGGCAGTGATCTGGAGGGATCAGGGGAGAGATCTGGAGGGCTCTGGGCAGTGATCTGGAGTGATCAGTGCAGTGATCTGGAGAGATCAGGAGCAGTGATCTGGAGGGATCAGGAGAAGTGATCTGGAGAGATTGGGGCAGTGATCTGGAGAGATCAGGAGCAGTCATCTGGAGGGATCGGGGCAGTGATCTGGAGGGATCAGGAGCAGTGATCTGTAGGGATCCGGGGCAGTGATTTGGAGACATCAGGAGCAGTGATCTGGAGAGATCAGGGGCAGTGATCTGGAGGGATCAGAGGCAGTGGTCTAGCGGGATCTGGAGCAGTGATCTGGAGAGATCAGGAACAGTGATCTGGAGGGATCAGGGGCAGTGATCTGGAGGGATCAGAGGCAGTGGTCTAGCGGGATCTGGAGCAATGATCTGGAGAGATCAGGAACAGTGATCTGGAGAGATCAGGGGCAGTGATCTGGAGGGATCAGGGGAGAGATCTGGAGGGCTCTGGGCAGTGATCTGGAGTGATCAGTGCAGTGATCTGGAGAGATCAGGAGCAGTGATCTGGAGTGATCAGGGGCAGTGATCTGGAGGGATCAGGAGCAGTGATCCGGAGGGATCAGGAGCAGTGATCTGGAGAGATCAGGAGCAGTGTTCTGGTGAGATCAGGCGAAGTGATCTGGAGAGATCAGGGGCAGTGATTTTGAGCGATCAGGAGCAGTGGTCTAGAGAGATCAGGGGCTGTGATCAGGAGAGGTCAGGAACAGTGATCTGTAGGGATCCAGAGCAGTGATCTGGAGACATCAGGAGCAGTGATCTGGAGGGATCTGCGGCAGTGATCTGGAGGGATCAGGAGCAGGTTTCTGGAAAGGTCAAGTACAGTGATCTAGAGGGATCAGGGGCAGTGCTCTGGAGTGATTAGGAGCAGTGATCTGGAGAGATCAGGAGCAGTGATCTGGAGAGATCAGGAGCAGTGATCTGGAAGGATCTGGGCACTGATCTGGAGGGATCCGGGGCAGTGATCTGGAGGGATTCAGAGCAGTGATCTCGAGGGATCTGGGGCAGTGATCTGGAGGCATCTGGGGCAGTGATCTGGAGATATCAGGGGCAGTGATCTGGAAAGGTCAGGTACAGTGATCTAGAGGGATCAGGAGCAGTGATCTGTAAAGGTCAGGTATAGTGATCTGGAGGGATCAGGAGCAGTGATCTGAAGTGATCAGGGGCAGTGATCTGGTGGATCAGGAACAGTGATCTGGAGGGATCAGGGCAGTGATCTGGAGAGATCAGAAGCTGTGATCTGGAGAGACCGGGGGCAGTGATCCAGAGTGATCAGGAGCAGTGATCTGGAGGGATCCGTAGCAGTGATCTGGAGAGATCAGGAGCAGTGATCTGGAGAGATCAGGGGCAGCGATCTGGAGGGATCAGGACAGTGATCTGGAAAGGTCAGGTACGGTGATCTGGAGGGATCAGCAGCAGTGAGCTGGAGAGATCAGGGCAGTGATCTAGAGGGATCAGGAGCAGTGATCTGGAAAGGTCAGGTACAGTGATCAGGAGAGATCAGGGGCAGTGATCTGTAAAGGTCAGCTACAGTGATCTTGAGGGATCAAGAGCAGAGATCTGGAGAGATCAGGGGCAGCGATCTGGAGGGATCAGGGCAGTGTTCTGGAGAGATCAGGGGCAGTGATCTGGAGTGATCAGGAGCAGTGATCTGGAGAGATCAGGGGCAGTGATCTGGAGAGATCAGGAGCAGTGATCTGGAAGGATCTGGGCACTGATCTGGAGGGATCCAGGGCAGTGATCTGGAGGGATCCAGAGCAGTGATCTCGAGGGATCTGGGGCAGTGATCTGGAGGCATCTGGGGCAGTGATCTGGAGATATCAGGGGCAGTGATCTGGAAAGGTCAGGTACAGTGATCTAGAGGGATCAGGAGCAGTGATCTGTAAAGGTCAGGTATAGTGATCTGGAGGGATCAGGAGCAGTGATCTGAAGTGATCAGGGGCAGTGATCTGGTGGATCAGGAACAGTGATCTGGAGGGATCAGGGCAGTGATCTGGAGAGATCAGAAGCTGTGATCTGGAGAGACCGGGGGCAGTGATCCAGAGTGATCAGGAGCAGTGATCTGGAGGGATCCGTAGCAGTGATCTGGAGAGATCAGGAGCAGTGATCTGGAGAGATCAGGGGCAGCGATCTGGAGGGATCAGGACAGTGATCTGGAAAGGTCAGGTACGGTGATCTGGAGGGATCAGCAGCAGTGAGCTGGAGAGATCAGGGCAGTGATCTGGAGGGATCAGGAGCAGTGATTTGGAGGGATCTGTGGCAGTGATCTGGAGGGATCAGGAGCAGTGATCTGGAAAGGTCAGATACAGTGATCTAGAGGGATCAGGGGCAGTGCTCTGGAGTGATTAGGAGCAGTGATCTGGAGAGATCAGGAGCAGTGATCTGGAGAGATCAGGAGCAGTGATCTGGAAGGATCTGGGCACTGATCTGGAGGGATCCAGGGCAGTGATCTGGAGGGATCCAGAGCAGTGATCTCGAGGGATCTGGGGCAGTGATCTGGAGGCATCTGGGGCAGTGATCTGGAGATATCAGGGGCAGTGATCTGGAAAGGTCAGGTACAGTGATCTAGAGGGATCAGGAGCAGTGATCTGTAAAGGTCAGGTACAGTGATCTGGAGGGATCAGGAGCAGTGATCTGGAGAGATCAGGGGCAGCGATCTGGAGAGATCAGGGCAGTGATCTGGAGAGATCAGTGGCAGTGATCTGGAGGGATCCGGAGCAGTGATCTGGAGAGATCAGGAGCAGTGATCTGGAAGGATCTGGGCACTGATCTGGAGGGATCCAGGGCAGTGATCTGGAGGGATCCAGAGCAGTGATCTCGAGGGATCTGGGGCAGTGATCTGGAGGCATCTGGGGCAGTGATCTGGAGATATCAGGGGCAGTGATCTGGAAAGGTCAGGTACAGTGATCTGGAGTGATCAGGAGCAGTGATCTGGAGAGATCGGGGCAGTGATCTGGAGTGATCAGGAGCAGTGATCTGGAGAGATTGGGGCAGTGATCTGGAGTGATCAGGGCAGTGATCTGGAGAGATCAGGAGCAGTGATCTGGAGAGATCAGGGGCAGTGATCTGGAGGGATTTGGAGATTTGATCTGGAATGATCAGGAGAAGTGATCTGGCGAGATGAGGGGCAGTGATCTGGAGAGATCAGGAGCAGTGTTCTGGAGGGATCAGGAGCAGTGATCTGGAGGGATCAGGGCAGTGATCTGGAGGGCTCTGGGCAGTGATCTGGAGTGATCAGTGCAATGATCTGGAGGGCTCTGGGCAGTGATCTGGAGGGATCAGGAGAAGTGATCTGGAGAGATTGGGGCAGTGATCTGGAGAGATCAGGAGCAGTCATCTGGAGGGATCAGGGGCAGTGATCTGGAGGGATCAGGAGCAGTGATCTGTAGGGATCCGGGGCAGTGATTTGGAGACATCAGGAGCAGTGATCTGGAGAGATCAGGGGCAGTGATCTGGAGGGATCAGAGGCAGTGGTCTAGCGGGATCTGGAGCAGTGATCTGGAGAGATCAGGAACAGTGATCTGGAGGGATCAGGGGCAGTGATCTGGAGGGATCAGGGGAGAGATCTGGAGGGCTCTGGGCAGTGATCTGGAGTGATCAGTGCAGTGATCTGGAGAGATCAGGAGCAGTGATCTGGAGGGATCAGGAGAAGTGATCTGGAGAGATTGGGGCAGTGATCTGGAGTGATCAGGAGCAGTCATCTGGAGGGATCGGGGCAGTGATCTGGAGGGATCAGGAGCAGTGATCTGTAGGGATCCGGGGCAGTGATTTGGAGACATCAGGAGCAGTGATCTGGAGAGATCAGGGGCAGTGATCTGGAGGGATCAGAGGCAGTGGTCTAGCGGGATCTGGAGCAGTGATCTGGAGAGATCAGGAACAGTGATCTGGAGGGATCAGGGGCAGTGATCTGGAGGGATCAGAGGCAGTGGTCTAGCGGGATCTGGAGCAATGATCTGGAGAGATCAGGAACAGTGATCTGGAGAGATCAGGGGCAGTGATCTGGAGGGATCAGGGGAGAGATCTGGAGGGCTCTGGGCAGTGATCTGGAGTGATCAGTGCAGTGATCTGGAGAGATCAGGAGCAGTGATCTGGAGTGATCAGGGGCAGTGATCTGGAGGGATCAGGAGCAGTGATCCGGAGGGATCAGGAGCAGTGATCTGGAGAGATCAGGAGCAGTGTTCTGGTGAGATCAGGCGAAGTGATCTGGAGAGATCAGGGGCAGTGATTTTGAGCGATCAGGAGCAGTGGTCTAGAGAGATCAGGGGCTGTGATCAGGAGAGGTCAGGAACAGTGATCTGTAGGGATCCAGAGCAGTGATCTGGAGACATCAGGAGCAGTGATCTGGAGGGATCTGCGGCAGTGATCTGGAGGGATCAGGAGCAGGTTTCTGGAAAGGTCAAGTACAGTGATCTAGAGGGATCAGGGGCAGTGCTCTGGAGTGATTAGGAGCAGTGATCTGGAGAGATCAGGAGCAGTGATCTGGAGAGATCAGGAGCAGTGATCTGGAAGGATCTGGGCACTGATCTGGAGGGATCCGGGGCAGTGATCTGGAGGGATTCAGAGCAGTGATCTCGAGGGATCTGGGGCAGTGATCTGGAGGCATCTGGGGCAGTGATCTGGAGATATCAGGGGCAGTGATCTGGAAAGGTCAGGTACAGTGATCTAGAGGGATCAGGAGCAGTGATCTGTAAAGGTCAGGTACAGTGATCTGGAGGGATCAGGAGCAGTTATCTGGAGAGATCAGGGGCAACGATCTGGAGAGATCAGGGCAGTGATCTGGAGAGATCAGTGGCAGTGATCTGGAGGGATCCGGAGCAGTGATCTGGAGAGATCAGGAGCAGTGATCTGGAAGGATCTGGGCACTGATCTGGAGGGAACTGGGGCAGTGATCTGGAGGGATCCAGAGCAGTGATCTCGAGGGATCTGGGGCAGTGATCTGGAGGCATCTGGGGCAGTGATCTGGAGATATCAGGGGCAGTGATCTAGAAAGGTCAGGTACAGTGATCTGGAGTGATCAGGAGCAGTGATCTGGAGAGATCGGGGCATTGATCTGGAGTGATCAGGAGCAGTGATCTGGAGAGATCTGGGGCGGTGATCTGGAGGCATCTGGGGCAGTGATCTGGAGGGATCAGGAGCAGGGATCTGGAAAGGTCCGGTACAGTGATCTGAAGGGATCAGGAGCAGTGATATGGAGAGATCAGGGGCAGTGATCTGGAGGGATCAGGGCAGTGATCTGGAGAGATCAGGAGCAGTGATCTGGAGAGATCAGGGGCAGTGATCTGGAGGGATTTGGAAATTTGATCTGGAATGATCAGGAGCAGTGATCTGGCGAGATGAGGGGCAGTGATCTGGAGAGATCAGGAGCAGTGTTCTGGAGGGATCAGGAGCAGTGATCTGGAGTGATCAGTGCAATGATCTGGAGGGCTCTGGGCTGTGATCTGGAGGGATCAGGGCAGTGATCTGGAGACATCAGGGGCAGTGATCTGGAGAGTTCAGGAGCAGTGATCTGTAGTGATCAGGGGCAGTGATCTGGAGGATCAGGAACAGTGATCTGGAGGGATCAGGGCAGTGATCTGGAGAGATCAGGAGCAGTGATCTGGAGAGACCAGGGGCAGTGATCCAGAGTGATCAGGAGCAGTGATCTGGAGGGATCCGGAGCAGTGATCTGGAGAGATCAGGAGCAGTGATCTGGAGAGATCAGGGGCAGTGATCTGGAGGGATCAGGAGCAGGGATCTGGAAAGGTCAGGTACGGTGATCTGGAGGGATCAGCAGCAGTGAGCTGGAGAGATCAGGGCAGTGATCTGGAGGGATCAGGAGCAGTGATCCAGAGAGATCAGGAGCAGTGATCTGGAAGGATCTGGGCACTGATCTGGAGGGATCCAGGGCAGTGATCTGGAGGGATCCAGAGCAGTGATCTCGAGGGATCTGGGGCAGTGATCTAGAGGGATCAGGAGCAGTGATTTGTAAAGGTCAGGTATAGTGATCTGGAGGGATCTGGAGCAGTGATCTGGAAAGGTCAGGTACAGTGATCTGGAGGATCAGGAGCAGTGATCTGGAGGGATCAGGGCAGTGATCTGGAGGGATCAGGAGAAGTGATCTGGAGAGATTGGGGCAGTGATCTGGAGAGATCAGGAGCAGTCATCTGGAGGGATCAGGGGCAGTGATCTGGAGGGATCAGGAGCAGTGATCTGTAGGGATCCGGGGCAGTGATTTGGAGACATCAGGAGCAGTGATCTGGAGAGATCAGGGGCAGTGATCTGGAGGGATCAGAGGCAGTGGTCTAGCGGGATCTGGAGCAGTGATCTGGAGAGATCAGGAACAGTGATCTGGAGGGATCAGGGGCAGTGATCTGGAGGGATCAGGGGAGAGATCTGGAGGGCTCTGGGCAGTGATCTGGAGTGATCAGTGCAGTGATCTGGAGAGATCAGGAGCAGTGATCTGGAGGGATCAGGAGAAGTGATCTGGAGAGATTGGGGACAGTGATCTGGAGAGATCAGGAGCAGTCATCTGGAGGGATCGGGGCAGTGATCTGGAGGGATCAGGAGCAGTGATCTGTAGGGATCCGGGGCAGTGATTTGGAGACATCAGGAGCAGTGATCTGGAGAGATCAGGGGCAGTGATCTGGAGGGATCAGGGCAGTGATCTGGAGGGATCAGGAGAAGTGATCTGGAAAGGTCAGGTACAGTGATCAGGAGAGATCAGGGGCAGTGATCTGTAAAGGTCAGCTACAGTGATCTTGAGGGATCAAGAGCAGAGATCTGGAGAGATCAGGGGCAGCGATCTGGAGGGATCAGGGCAGTGATCTGGAAAGGTCAGGTACAGTGATCTGGAGGATCAGGAGCAGTGATCTGGAGGGATCAGGGCAGTGATCTGGAGGGATCAGGAGAAGTGATCTGGAGAGATTGGGGCAGTGATCTGGAGAGATCAGGGGCAGTCATCTGGAGGGATCAGGGGCAGTGATCTGGAGGGATCAGGAGCAGTGATCTGTAGGGATGCGGGGCAGTGATTTGGAGACATCAGGAGCAGTGATCTGGAGAGATCAGGGGCAGTGATCTGGAGGCATCTGGGGCAGTGATCTAGAGGGATCAGGAGCAGTGATCTGGAAAGGTCAGGTACAGTGATCAGGAGAGATCAGGGGCAGTGATCTGTAAAGGTCAGCTACAGTGATCTTGAGGGATCAAGAGCAGAGATCTGGAGAGATCAGGGGCAGCGATCTGGAGGGATCAGGGCAGTGTTCTGGAGAGATCAGGGGCAGTGATCTGGAGTGATCAGGAGCAGTGATCTGGAGAGATCAGGGGCAGTGATCTGGAGGGATCCGGAGCAGTGATCTGGAGAGATCAGGAGCAGTGATCTGGAAGGATCTGGGCACTGATCCGGAGGGATCCAGGGCAGTGATCTCGAGGGATCTGGGGCAGTGATCTGGAGGCATCTGGGGCAGTGATCTGGAGATATCAGGGGCAGTGATCTGGAAAGGTCAGGTACAGTGATCTAGAGGGATCAGGAGCAGTGATCTGTAAAGGTCAGGTATAGTGATCTGGAGGGATCAGGAGCAGTGATCTGAAGTGATCAGGGGCAGTGATCTGGAGGATCAGGAACAGTGATCTGGAGGGATCAGGGCAGTGATCTGGAGAGATCAGAAGCAGTGATCTGGAGAGACCGGGGGCAGTGATCCAGAGTTATCAGGAGCAGTGATCTGGAGGGATCCAGAGCAGTGATCTGGAGAGATTAGGAGCAGTGATCTGGAGAGATCAGGGGCAGCGATCTGGAGGGATCAGGACAGTGATCTGGAAAGGTCAGGTACGGTGATCTGGAGGGATCAGCAGCAGTGAGCTGGAGAGATCAGGGCAGTGATCTGGAGGGATCAGGAGCAGTGATTTGGAGGGATCTGTGGCAGTGATCTGGAGGGATCAGGAGCAGTGATCTGGAAAGGTCAGATACAGTGATCTAGAGGGATCAGGGGCAGTGCTCTGGAGTGATTAGGAGCAGTGATCTGGAGAGATCAGGAGCAGTGATCTGGAGAGATCAGGAGCAGTGATCTGGAAGGATCTGGGCACTGATCTGGAGGGATCCGGGGCAGTGATCTGGAGGGATCCAGAGCAGTGATCTCGAGGGATCTGGGGCAGTGATCTGGAGGCATCTGGGGCAGTGATCTGGAGAGATCAGGAACAGTGATCTGGAGGGATCAGGGGCAGTGATCTGGAGGGATCAGGGGAGAGATCTGGAGGGCTCTGGGCAGTGATCTGGAGTGATCAGTGCAGTGATCTGGAGGGATCAGGAGAAGTGATCTGGAGAGATTGGGGCAGTGATCTGGAGAGATCAGGAGCAGTCATCTGGAGGGATCGGGGCAGTGATCTGGAGGGATCAGGAGCAGTGATCTGTAGGGATCCGGGGCAGTGATTTGGAGACATCAGGAGCAGTGATCTGGAGAGATCAGGGGCAGTGATCTGGAGAGATCAGAGGCAGTGGTCTAGCGGGATCTGGAGCAGTGATCTGGAGAGATCAGGAACAGTGATCTGGAGGGATCAGGGGCAGTGATCTGGAGGGATCAGAGGCAGTGGTCTAGCGGGATCTGGAGCAATGATCTGGAGAGATCAGGAACAGTGATCTGGAGAGATCAGGGGCAGTGATCTGGAGGGATCAGGGGAGAGATCTGGAGGGCTCTGGGCAGTGATCTGGAGTGATCAGTGCAGTGATCTGGAGAGATCAGGAGCAGTGATCTGGAGTGATCAGGGGCAGTGATCTGGAGGGATCAGGAGCAGTGATCCGGAGGGATCAGGAGCAGTGATCTGGAGAGATCAGGAGCAGTGTTCTGGTGAGATCAGGCGAAGTGATCTGGAGAGATCAGGGGCAGTGATTTTGAGCGATCAGGAGCAGTGATCTAGAGAGATCAGGGGCTGTGATCAGGAGAGGTCAGGAACAGTGATCTGTAGGGATCCGGAGCAGTGATCTGGAGACATCAGGAGCAGTGATCTGGAGGGATCTGCGGCAGTGATCTGGAGGGATCAGAAGCAGTGATCTGGAAAGGTCAGGTACAGTGATCCAGAGTGATCAGGAGCAGTGATCTGGAGGGATCCGGAGCAGTGATCTGGAGAGATCAGGAGCAGTGATCTGGAGAGATCAGGGGCAGTGATCTGGAGGGATCAGGACAGTGATCTGGAAAGGTCAGGTACGGTGATCTGGAGGGATCAGCAGCAGTGAGCTGGAGAGATCAGGGCAGTGATCTGGAGGGATCAGGAGCAGTGATCTGGAGAGATCAGGAGCAGTGATCTGGAAGGATCTGGGCACTGATCTGGAGGGATCCAGGGCAGTGATCTGGAGGGATCCAGAGCAGTGATCTCGAGGGATCTGGGGCAGTGACCTAGAGGGATCAGGAGCAGTGATCTGTAAAGGTCAGGTATAGTGATCTGGAGGGATCAGGAGCAGTGATCTGGAAAGGTCAGGTACAGTGATCTGGTGGATCAGGAGCAGTGATCTGGAGGGATCAGGGCAGTGATCTGGAGGGATCAGGAGAAGTGATCTGGAGAGATTGGGGCAGTGATCTGGAGAGATCAGGAGCAGTCATCTGGAGGGATCAGGGGCAGTGATCTGGAGGGATCAGGAGCAGTGATCTGTAGGGATCCGGGGCAGTGATTTGGAGACATCAGGAGCAGTGATCTGGAGAGATCAGGGGCAGTGATCTGGAGGCATCTGGGACAGTGATCTGGAGGGATCAGGAGCAGTGATCTGGAAAGGTCAGGTACAGTGATCAGGAGAGATCAGGGGCAGTGATCTGTAAAGGTCAGCTACAGTGATCTTGAGGGATCAAGAGCAGAGATCTGGAGAGATCAGGGGCAGCGATCTGGAGGGTTCAGGGCAGTGTTCTGGAGAGATCAGGGGCAGTGATCTGGAGTGATCAGGAGCAGTGATCTGGAGAGATCAGGGGCAGTGATCTGGAGGGATCCGGAGCAGTGATCTGGAGAGATCAGGAGCAGTGATCTGGAAGGATCTGGGCACTGATCTGGAGGGATCCAGGGCAGTGATCTGGAGGGATCCAGAGCAGTGATCTCGAGGGATCTGGGGCTGTGATCTGGAGGCATCTGGGGCAGTGATCTGGAGATATCAGGGGCAGTGATCTGGAAAGGTCAGGTACAGTGATCTAGAGGGATCAGGAGCAGTGATCTGTAAAGGTCAGGTATAGTGATCTGGAGGGATCAGGAGCAGTAATCTGAAGTGATCAGGGGCAGTGATCTGGAGGATCAGGAACAGTGATCTGGAGGGATCAGGGCAGTGATCTGGAGAGATCAGGAGCAGTGATCTGGAGAGACCGGGGGCAGTGATCCAGAGTGATCAGGAGCAGTGATCTGGAGGGATCCGGAGCAGTGATCTGGAGAGATCAGGAGCAGTGATCTGGAGAGATCAGGGGCAGCGATCTGGAGGGATCAGGACAGTGATCTGGAAAGGTCAGGTACGGTGATCTGGAGGGATCAGCAGCAGTGAGCTGGAGAGATCAGGGCAGTGATCTGGAGGGATCAGGAGCAGTGATTTGGAGGGATCTGTGGCAGTGATCTGGAGGCATCTGAGGCAGTGATCTGGAGGGATCAGGAGCAGTGATCTGGAAAGGTCAGATACAGTGATCTAGAGGGATCAGGGGCAGTGCTCTGGAGTGATTAGGAGCAGTGATCTGGAGAGATCAGGAGCAGTGATCTGGAGAGATCAGGAGCAGTGATCTGGAAGGATCTTTGCACTGATCTGGAGGGATCCGGGGCAGTGATCTGGAGGGATCCAGAGCAGTGATCTCGAGGGATCTGGGGCAGTGATCTGGAGGCATCTGGGGCAGTGATCTGGAGATATCAGTGCCAGTGATCTGGAAAGGTCAGGTACAGTGATCTAGAGGTATCAGGAGCAGTGATCTGTAAAGGTCAGGTACAGTGATCTGGAGGGACCAGGAGCAGTTATCTGGAGAGATCAGGGGCAGCGATCTGGAGAGATCAGGGCAGTGATCTGGAGAGATCAGTGGCAGTGATCTGGAGGGATCCGGAGCAGTGATCTGGAGAGATCAGGAGCAGTGATCTGGAAGGATCTGGGCACTGATCTGGAGGGATCCGGGGCAGTGAACTAGAGGGATCCAGAGCAGTGATCTCGAGGGATCTGGGGCAGTGATCTGGAGGCATCTGGGGCAGTGATCTGGAGATATCAGGGGCAGTGATCTGGAAAGGTCAGGTACAGTGATCTGGAGTGATCAGGAGCAGTGATCTGGAGAGATCGGGGCAGTGATCTGGAGTGATCAGGAGCAGTGATCTGGAGAGATCAGGGGCGGTGATCTGGAGGGAACTGAGCACTGATCTGGAGGGATCCGGGGCAGTGATCTGGAGCGATCCAGAGCAGTGATCTGGAGAGATCAGGGGCAGTGATCTGGAGGCATCTGGGGCAGTGATCTGGAGGGATCAGGAGCAGGGATCTGGAAAGGTCCGGTACAGTGATCTGAAGGGATCAGGAGCAGTGATCTGGAGAGATCAGGGGCAGTGATCTGGAGGGATCAGGGCAGTGATCTGGAGAGATCAGGAGCAGTGATCTGGAGAGATCAGGGGCAGTGATCTGGAGGGATTTGGAGATTTGATCTGGAATGATCAGGAGAAGTGATCTGGCGAGATGAGGGGCAGTGATCTGGAGAGATCAGGAGCAGTGTTCTGGAGGGATCAGGAGCAGTGATCTGGAGGGATCAGGGCAGTGATCTGGAGGGCTCTGGGCAGTGATCTGGAGTGATCAGTGCAATGATCTGGAGGGCTCTGGGCAGTGATCTGGAGGGATCAGGAGAAGTGATCTGGAGAGATTGGGGCAGTGATCTGGAGAGATCAGGGGCAGTGATCTGGAGGGATCAGGGCAGTGATCTGGAGAGATCAGGAGCAGTGATCTGGAGAGATCAGGGGCAGTGATCTGGAGGGATTTGGAGATTTGATCTGGAATGATCAGGAGAAGTGATCTGGCGAGATGAGGGGCAGTGATCTGGAGAGATCAGGAGCAGTGTTCTGGAGGGATCAGGAGCAGTGATCTGGAGGGATCAGGGCAGTGATCTGGAGGGCTCTGGGCAGTGATCTGGAGTGATCAGTGCAATGATCTGGAGGGCTCTGGGCAGTGATCTGGAGGGATCAGGAGAAGTGATCTGGAGAGATTGGGGCAGTGATCTGGAGAGATCAGGAGCAGTCATCTGGAGGGATCAGGGGCAGTGATCTGGAGGGATCAGGAGCAGTGATCTGTAGGGATCCGGGGCAGTGATTTGGAGACATCAGGAGCAGTGATCTGGAGAGATCAGGGGCAGTGATCTGGAGGGATCAGAGGCAGTGGTCTAGCGGGATCTGGAGCAGTGATCTGGAGAGATCAGGAACAGTGATCTGGAGGGATCAGGGGCAGTGATCTGGAGGGATCAGAGGCAGTGGTCTAGCGGGATCTGGAGCAATGATCTGGAGAGATCAGGAACAGTGATCTGGAGAGATCAGGGGCAGTGATCTGGAGGGATCAGGGGAGAGATCTGGAGGGCTCTGGGTAGTGATCTGGAGTGATCAGTGCAGTGATCTGGAGAGATCAGGAGCAGTGATCTGGAGGGATCAGGAGAAGTGATCTGGAGAGATTGGGGCAGTGATCTGGAGAGATCAGGAGCAGTCATCTGGAGGGATCGGGGCAGTGATCTGGAGGGATCAGGAGCAGTGATCTGTAGGGATCCGGGGCAGTGATTTGGAGACATCAGGAGCAGTGATCTGGAGAGATCAGGGGCAGTGATCTGGAGGGATCAGAGGCAGTGGTCTAGCGGGATCTGGAGCAGTGATCTGGAGAGATCAGGAACAGTGATCTGGAGGGATCAGGGGCAGTGATCTGGAGGGATCAGAGGCAGTGGTCTAGTGGGATCTGGAGCAATGATCTGGAGAGATCAGGAACAGTGATCTGGAGAGATCAGGGGCAGTGATCTGGAGGGATCAGGGGAGAGATCTGGAGGGCTCTGGGCAGTGATCTGGAGTGATCAGCAGCAGTGAGCTGGACAGATCAGGGCAGTGATCTGGAGGGATCAGGAGCAGTGATTTGGAGGGATCTGTGGCAGTGATCTGGAGGCATCTGAGGCAGTGATCTGGAGGGATCAGGAGCAGTGATCTGGAAAGGTCAGATACAGTGATCTAGAGGGATCAGGGCCAGTGCTCTGGAGTGATTAGGAGCAGTGATCTGGAGAGATCAGGAGCAGTGATCTGGAGAGATCAGGAGCAGTGATCTGGAAGGATCTTTGCACTGATCTGGAGGGATCCGGGGCAGTGATCTGGAGGGATCCAGAGCAGTGATCTCGAGGGATCTGGGGCAGTGATCTGGAGGCATCTGGGGCAGTGATCTGGAGATATCAGGGGCAGTGATCTGGAAAGGTCAGGTACAGTGATCTAGAGGTATCAGGAGCAGTGATCTGTAAAGGTCAGGTACAGTGATCTGGAGGGACCAGGAGCAGTTATCTGGAGAGATCAGGGGCAGCGATCTGGAGAGATCAGGGCAGTGATCTGGAGAGATCAGTGGCAGTGATCTGGAGGGATCCGGAGCAGTGATCTGGAGAGATCAGGAGCAGTGATCTGGAAGGATCTGGGCACTGATCTGGAGGGATCCGGGGCAGTGAACTAGAGGGATCCAGAGCAGTGATCTCGAGGGATCTGGGGCAGTGATCTGGAGGCATCTGGGGCAGTGATCTGGAGATATCAGGGGCAGTGATCTGGAAAGGTCAGGTACAGTGATCTGGAGTGATCAGGAGCAGTGATCTGGAGAGATCGGGGCAGTGATCTGGAGTGATCAGGAGCAGTGATCTGGAGAGATCAGGGGCGGTGATCTGGAGGGATCTGAGCACTGATCTGGAGGGATCCGGGGCAGTGATCTGGAGCGATCCAGAGCAGTGATCTGGAGAGATCAGGGGCAGTGATCTGGAGGCATCTGGGGCAGTGATCTGGAGGGATCAGGAGCAGGGATCTGGAAAGGTCCGGTACAGTGATCTGAAGGGATCAGGAGCAGTGATCTGGAGAGATCAGGGGCAGTGATCTGGAGGGATCAGGGCAGTGATCTGGAGAGATCAGGAGCAGTGATCTGGAGAGATCAGGGGCAGTGATCTGGAGGGATTTGAAGATTTGATCTGGAATGATCAGGAGAAGTGATCTGGCGAGATGAGGGGCAGTGATCTGGAGAGATCAGGAGCAGTGTTCTGGAGGGATCAGGAGCAGTGATCTGGAGGGATCAGGGCAGTGATCTGGAGGGCTCTGGGCAGTGATCTGGAGTGATCAGTGCAATGATCTGGAGGGCTCTGGGCAGTGATCTGGAGGGATCAGGAGAAGTGATCTGGAGAGATTGGGGCAGTGATCTGGAGAGATCAGGAGCAGTGATCTGGAGGGATCAGGGCAGTGATCTGGAGAGATCAGGAGCAGTGATCTGGAGAGATCAGGGGCAGTGATCTGGAGGGATTTGGAGATTTGATCTGGAATGATCAGGAGAAGTGATCTGGCGAGATGAGGGGCAGTGATCTGGAGAGATCAGGAGCAGTGTTCTGGAGGGATCAGGAGCAGTGATCTGGAGGGATCAGGGCAGTGATCTGGAGGGCTCTGGGCAGTGATCTGGAGTGATCAGTGCAATGATCTGGAGGGCTCTGGGCAGTGATCTGGAGGGATCAGGAGAAGTGATCTGGAGAGATTGGGGCAGTGATCTGGAGAGATCAGGAGCAGTCATCTGGAGGGATCAGGGGCAGTGATCTGGAGGGATCAGGAGCAGTGATCTGTAGGGATCCGGGGCAGTGATTTCGAGACATCAGGAGCAGTGATCTGGAGAGATCAGGGGCAGTGATCTGGAGGGATCAGAGGCAGTGGTCTAGCGGGATCTGGAGCAGTGATCTGGAGAGATCAGGAACAGTGATCTGGAGGGATCAGGGGCAGTGATCTGGAGGGATCAGAGGCAGTGGTCTAGCGGGATCTGGAGCAATGATCTGGAGAGATCAGGAACAGTGATCTGGAGAGATCAGGGGCAGTGATCTGGAGGGATCAGGGGAGAGATCTGGAGGGCTCTGGGTAGTGATCTGGAGTGATCAGTGCAGTGATCTGGAGAGATCAGGAGCAGTGATCTGGAGGGATCAGGAGAAGTGATCTGGAGAGATTGGGGCAGTGATCTGGAGAGATCAGGAGCAGTCATCTGGAGGGATCGGGGCAGTGATCTGGAGGGATCAGGAGCAGTGATCTGTAGGGATCCGGGGCAGTGATTTGGAGACATCAGGAGCAGTGATCTGGAGAGATCAGGGGCAGTGATCTGGAGGGATCAGAGGCAGTGGTCTAGCGGGATCTGGAGCAGTGATCTGGAGAGATCAGGAACAGTGATCTGGAGGGATCAGGGGCAGTGATCTGGAGGGATCAGAGGCAGTGGTCTAGTGGGATCTGGAGCAATGATCTGGAGAGATCAGGAACAGTGATCTGGAGAGATCAGGGGCAGTGATCTGGAGGGATCAGGGGAGAGATCTGGAGGGCTCTGGGTAGTGATCTGGAGTGATCAGTGCAGTGATCTGGAGAGATCAGGAGCAGTGATCTGGAGTGATCAGGGGCAGTGATCTGGAGGGATCAGGAGCAGTGATCCGGAGGGATCAGGAGCAGTGATCTGGAGAGATCAGGAGCAGTGTTCTGGTGAGATCAGGCGAAGTGATCTGGAGAGATCAGGGGCAGTGATTTTGAGCGATCAGGAGCAGTGATCTAGAGAGGTCAGGGGCTGTGATCAGGAGAGGTCAGGAACAGTGATCTGTAGGGATCCGGAGCAGTGATCTGGAGACATCAGGAGCAGTGATCTGGAGGGATCTGCGGCAGTGATCTGGAGGGATCAGGAGCAGTGATCTGGAAAGGTCAGGTACAGTGATCTGGAGGGATCAGGAGCAGTGATCTGGAGAGATCAGGGGCAGCGATCTGGAGAGATCAGGAGCAGTGATCTGGCGAGATCAGGAGCAGTAATCTGGAGTGATCAGGAGCAGTGATCTGAAGTGATCAGGGGCAGTGATCTGGAGGATCAGGAACAGTGATCTGGAGGGATCAGGGCAGTGATCTGGAGAGATTAGGAGCAATGATCTGGAGAGACCAGGGGCAGTGATCCAGAGTGATCAGGAGCAGTGATCTGGAGGGATCCGGAGCAGTGATCTGGAGAGATCAGGAGCAGTGATCTGGAGAGATCAGGGCACTGATCTGGAGGGATCCAGGGCAGTGATCTGGAGGGATCCAGAGCAGTGATCTCGAGGGATCTGGGGCAGTGATCTGGAGGCATCTGGGGCAGTGATCTGGAGATATCAGGGGCAGTGATCTGGAAAGGTCAGGTACAGTGATCTAGAGGGATCAGGAGCAGTGATCTGTAAAGGTCAGGTATAGTGATCTGGTGGATCAGGAGCAGTGATCTGGAGGGATCAGGGCAGTGATCCGGAGGGATCAGGAGAAGTGATCTGGAGAGATTGGGGCAGTGATCTGGAGAGATCAGGAGCAGTCATCTGGAGGGATCAGGGGCAGTGATCTGGAGAGATCAGGAGCAGTGATCTGGAAGGATCTGGGCACTGATCTGGAGGGATCCAGGGCAGTGATCTGGAGGGATCCAGAGCAGTGATCTCGAGGGATCTGGGGCAGTGATCTGGAGGCATCTGGGGCAGTGATCTGGAGATATCAGGGGCAGTGATCTGGAAAGGTCAGGTACAGTGATCTAGAGGGATCAGGAGCAGTGATCTGTAAAGGTCAGGTATAGTGATCTGGAAAGGTCAGGTACAGTGATCAAGAGAGATCAGGGGCAGTGATCTGTAAAAGTCAGCTACAGTGATCTTGAGGGATCAAGAGCAGAGATCTGGAGGGATCTGTGGCAGTGATCTGGAGTGATGAGGAGCAGTGATCTGGAGTGATTAGGAGCAGTGATCTGGAGAGATCCGGAGCAGTGATCTGGAGAGATCAGGAGCAGTGATCTGGAAGGATCTGGGCACTGATCTGGAGGGATCCAGGGCAGTGATCTGGAGGGATCCAGAGCAGTGATCTGGAGGGATCCGGGGCAGTGATCTGGAGCGATCCAGAGCAGTGATCTGGAGAGATCAGGGGCAGTGATCTGGAGGCATCTGGGGCAGTGATCTGGAGGGATCAGGAGCAGGGATCTGGAAAGGTCCGGTACAGTGATCTGAAGTGATCAGGAGCAGTGATCTGGAGAGATCAGGGGCAGTGATCGGGAGGGATCAGGGCAGTGATCTGGAGAGATCAGGAGCAGTGATCTGGAGAGATCAGGGGCAGTGATCTGGAGGGATTTGGAGATTTGATCTGGAATGATCAGGAGAAGTGATCTGGCGAGATGAGGGGCAGTGATCTGGAGAGATCAGGAGCAGTGTTCTGGAGGGATCAGGAGCAGTGATCTGGAGGGATCAGGGCAGTGATCTGGAGGGCTCTGGGCAGTGATCTGGAGGGATCAGGAGAAGTGATCTGGAGAGATCGGGGCAGTGATCTGGAGAGATCAGGGGCAGTGATCTGGAGGGATCAGGGCAGTGATCTGGAGAGATCAGGAGCAGTGATCTGGAGAGATCAGGGGCAGTGATCTGGAGGGATTTGGAGATTTGATCTGGAATGATCAGGAGAAGTGATCTGGCGAGATGAGGGGCAGTGATCTGGAGCGATCAGGAGCAGTGTTCTGGAGGGATCAGGAGCAGTGATCTGGAGGGATCAGGGCAGTGATCTGGAGGGCTCTGGGCAGTGATCTGGAGTGATCAGTGCAACGATCTGGAGGGCTCTGGGCAGTGATCTGGAGGGATCAGGAGAAGTGATCTGGAGAGATTGGGGCAGTGATCTGGAGAGATCAGGAGCAGTCATCTGGAGGGATCAGGGGCAGTGATCTGGAGGGATCAGGAGCAGTGATCTGTAGGGATCCGGGGCAGTGATTTGGAGACATCAGGAGCAGTGATCTGGAGAGATCAGGGGCAGTGATCTGGAGGCATCTGGGGCAGTGATCTGGAGGGATCAGGAGCAGTGATCTGGAAAGGTCAGGTACAGTGATCAAGAGAGATCAGGGGCAGTGATCTGTAAAGGTCAGCTACAGTGATCTTGAGGGATCAAGAGCAGAGATCTGGAGGGATCTGTGGCAGTGATCTGGAGTGATGAGGAGCAGTGATCTGGAGTGATTAGGAGCAGTGATCTGGAGAGATCCGGAGCAGTGATCTGGAGAGATCAGGAGCAGTGATCTGGAGGATCAGGAACAGTGATCTGGAGAGACCAGGGGCAGTGATCCAGAGTGATCAGGAGCAGTGATCTGGAGGAATCAGGAGCAGTGATCTGGAGAGATCAGGAGCATTGATCTGGAGAGACCAGGGGCAGTGATCCAGAGTGATCAGGAGCAGTGATCTGGAGGAATCAGGAGCAGTGATCTGGAGAGATCAGGAGCAGTGATCTGGAGAGATCAGGGGCAGCGATCTGGAGGGATCAGGACAGTGATCTGGAAAGGTCAGGTACGGTGATCTGGAGGGATCAGCAGCAGTGAGCTGGAGAGATCAGGGCAGTGATCTGGAGGGATCAGGAGCAGTGATTTGGAGGGATCTGTGGCAGTGATCTGGAGAGGTCAGAGGCAGTGATTTGGTGGGATCCAGAGCAGTGATCTCGAGGGATCTGGGGCAGTGATCTGGAGGCATCTGAGGCAGTGATCTGGAGGGATCAGGAGCAGTGATCTGGAAAGTTCAGGTACAGTGATCTAGAGGGATCAGGGGCAGTGCTCTGGAGTGATTAGGAGCAGTGATCTGGAGAGATCAGGAGCAGTGATCTGGAAGGATCTGGGCACTGATCTCGAGGGATCCGGGGCAGTGATCTGGAGGGATTCAGAGCAGTGATCTCGAGGGATCTGGGGCAGTGATCTGGAGGCATCTGGGGCAGTGATCTGGAGATATCAGGGGCAGTGATCTGGAAAGGTCAGGTACAGTGATCTAGAGGGATCAGGAGCAGTGATCTGTAAAGGTCAGGTATAGTGATCTGGAGGGATCAGGAGCAGTTATCTGGAGAGATCAGGGGCAGCGATCTGGAGAGATCAGGGCAGTGATCTGGAGAGATCAGTGGCAGTGATCTGGAGGGATCCGGAGCAGTGATCTGGAGAGATCAGGAGCAGTGATCTGGAAGGATCTGGGCACTGATCTGGAGGGATCCGGGGCAGTGATCTGGAGGGATCCAGAGCAGTGATCTCGAGGGATCTGGGGCAGTGATCTGGAGGCATCTGGGGCAGTGATCTGGAGATATCAGGGGCAGTGATCTGGAAAGGTCAGGTACAGTGATCTGGAGTGATCAGGAGCAGTGATCTGGAGAGATCGGGGCAGTGATCTGGAGTGATCAGGAGCAGTGATCTGGAGAGATCTGGGGCGGTGATCTGGAGGGATCTGAGCACTGATCTGGAGGGATCCGGGGCAGTGATCTGGAGGGATCCAGAGCAGTGATCTCGAGAGATCTGGGGCAGTGATCTGAGGCAGCTGGGGCAGTGATCTGTAGGGATCAGGAGCAGGGATCTGGAAATGTCCGGTACAGTGATCTGAAGGGATCAGCCGCAGTGATCTGGAGAGATCAGGGGCAGTGATCTGGAGGGATCAGGGCAGTGATCTGGAGAGATCAGGAGCAGTGATCTGGAGAGATCAGGGGCAGTGATCTGGAGGGATTTGGAGATTTGATCTGGAATGATCAGGAGAAGTGATCTGGCGAGATGAGGGGCAGTGATCTGGAGAGATCAGGAGCAGTGTTCTGGAGGGATCAGGAGCAGTGATCTGGAGGGATCAGGGCAGTGATCTGGAGGGCTCTGGGCAGTGATCTGGAGTGATCAGTGCAATGATCTGGAGGGCTCTGGGCAGTGATCTGGAGGGATCAGGAGAAGTGATCTGGAGAGATTGGGGCAGTGATCTGGAGAGATCAGGAGCAGTCATCTGGAGGGATCAGGGGCAGTGATCTGGAGGGATCAGGAGCAGTGATCTGGAGGGATCCGGGGCAGTGATTTGGAGACATCAGGAGCAGTGATCTGGAGAGATCAGGGGCAGTGATCTGGAGGGATCAGAGGCAGTGGTCTAGCGGGATCTGGAGCAATGATCTGGAGAGATCAGGAACAGTGATCTGGAGAGATCAGGGGCAGTGATCTGGAGGGATCAGGGGAGAGATCTGGAGGGCTCTGGGCAGTGATCTGGAGTGATCAGTGCAATGATCTGGAGGGCTCTGGGCAGTGATCTGGAGGGATCAGGAGAAGTGATCTGGAGAGATTGGGGCAGTGATCTGGAGAGATCAGGAGCAGTCATCTGGAGGGATCAGGGGCAGTGATCTGGAGGGATCAGGAGCAGTGATCTGTAGGGATCCGGGGCAGTGATTTGGAGACATCAGGAGCAGTGATCTGGAGAGATCAGGGGCAGTGATCTGGAGGGATCAGAGGCAGTGGTCTAGCGGGATCTGGAGCAGTGATCTGGAAGGATCTGGGCACTGATCTGGAGGGATCAGGGGCAGTGATCTGGAGGGATCTGGGGCAGTGATCTGGAGGCAACCGGGGCAGTGATCTGGAGATATCAGGGGCAGTGATCTGGAAAGGTCATGTACAGTGATCTGGAGGGCTCTGGGCAGTGATCTGGAGTAATCAGTAGCAGTGATCTGGAGTGATCAGGGGCAGTGATCCACAGGGATTAGGAGCAGTGATATGGAGAGATCAGGAGCAGTGATCTGGAGAGCTCAGGGCAGTGATATGGAGAGATCAGATGCAGTGATCTGGAGAGATCAGGAGCAGTGATCTGGAGGGATCAGGGCAGTGATCTGGAGGGATCAGGAGCAGTAATCTGGAGAGATCAGGTGCAGTGATCTGGTGAGATCAGGGGCAGTGATCTGGAGAGAGCAGGAGCAGTGATCTGGAGAGATCGGGGCAGTGATCTGTAGGGATCCGGGGCAGTGATTTGGAGACATTTGGAGCAGTGATCTCGAGGGATCTGGGGCAGTGATCTGGAGGCATCAGGGGCAATGATCAGAAGGGATCAGGAGCAGTGATCTGGAGAGATCAGGGGCAGTGATCTGGAGAGATCAGGGGCAGTGATCTGGAGGGATCAGGGGAGAGATCTGGAGGGCTCTGGGCAGTGATCTGGAGTGATCAGTGCAATGATCTGGAGGGCTCTGGGCAGTGATCTGGAGGGATCAGGAGAAGTGATCTGGAGAGATTGGGGCAGTGATCTGGAGAGATCAGGAGCAGTCATCTGGAGGGATCAGGGGCAGTGATCTGGAGGGATCAGGAGCAGTGATCTGTAGGGATCCGGGGCAGTGATTTGGAGACATCAGGAGCAGTGATCTGGAGAGATCAGGGGCAGTGATCTGGAGGGATCAGAGGCAGTGGTCTAGCGGGATCTGGAGCAGTGATCTGGAAGGATCTGGGCACTGATCTGGAGGGATCAGGGGCAGTGATCTGGAGGGATCTGGGGCAGTGATCTGGAGGCAACCGGGGCAGTGATCTGGAGATATCAGGGGCAGTGATCTGGAAAGGTCATGTACAGTGATCTGGAGGGCTCTGGGCAGTGATCTGGAGTAATCAGTAGCAGTGATCTGGAGTGATCAGGGGCAGTGATCCACAGGGATTAGGAGCAGTGATATGGAGAGATCAGGAGCAGTGATCTGGAGAGCTCAGGGCAGTGATATGGAGAGATCAGATGCAGTGATCTGGAGAGATCAGGAGCAGTGATCTGGAGGGATCAGGGCAGTGATCTGGAGGGATCAGGAGCAGTAATCTGGAGAGATCAGGTGCAGTGATCTGGTGAGATCAGGGGCAGTGATCTGGAGAGAGCAGGAGCAGTGATCTGGAGAGATCGGGGCAGTGATCTGTAGGGATCCGGGGCAGTGATTTGGAGACATTTGGAGCAGTGATCTCGAGGGATCTGGGGCAGTGATCTGGAGGCATCAGGGGCAATGATCAGAAGGGATCAGGAGCAGTGATCTGGAGAGATCAGGGGCAGTGATCTGGAGGGATCAGGGCAGTGATCTGGAGAGATCAGGGGCAGTGATCTGGAGGGATCAGGGCAGTGATCTGGAGAGATCAGGGGCAGTGATCTGGAGGGATCAGGGCAGTGATCTGGAGGGATCAGGAGCAGTGATCTGGAGGGATCTGGGAATTTTATCTGGAGGGATCTGGTGCAGTGATCTGGAGTGATCAGGAGCAGTGATCTGGACGGATCAGGGGCAGTGATCTGGAGGGATCAGGAGCAGTGATCTGGAGGGATCTGTGGCAGTGATCTGGAGTGATCAGAGGCAGTGGTCTAACGGGATCAGGAGCAGTGATCTGGAGAGGTCAGGGGCACTGATCTGGACGGATCCGGGGCAGTGATCTGGAGGGATCCGGAGCAGTTATCTGGAAAGGTCAGGTACAGTGATCTGGAGGGATCAGGAGCAGTCATCTGGAGAGAACAGGGGCAGCGATCTGGAGGGATCAGGAGCAGTGATCTGGAAAGGTCAGGTACAGTGATCTGGAGGATCAGGAGCTGTGATCTGGAGGGATCAGGGGCAGTGATCTGGAGAGATCAGGAGTAGTGATCTGGAGAGATCAGGGGCTGTGATCTGGAGGGATCAGGAGCTGTCAGCTGGAGGGATCAGGGCAGTGATCTGGAGGGATCGGGAGCAGTGATCTGGAGGGATCTGGGACAATTATTTGGAGGGATCTGGGGCAGTGATATGGAGGGGTCTGGTACAGTGATCTGGAGGGGTCTGGTATAGTGATCTGGAGGAATCTGTGGCAGTGATCTGGAGTGATCAGAGGCAGTGGTCTAGCGGGATCTGGGGCAGTGATCTGGAGAGGTCAGCGGCAGTGATCTGGAAGGATCTGGGCACTGATCTGGAGGGATCTGGGGCAGTAATATAGAGGGATCCAGAGCAGTGATCTCGAGGGATTCTGGGCAGTGATCTGGAGGGATCCAGAGCAGTGATCTCGAGGGATCTGGGGCGGTGATCAGGAGGTCTCCAGAGCAGTGATCTCGAGGGATCTGGGGCAGTGATCTGGAGGGATCAGGAGAAGTGATCTGGAGGGATCAGGGGCAGTGATCTGGGGGATCAGGACCAGTGATCTGGAGGGATCTAGGGCTGTGATCTGGAGGGTTCAGGAGCAGTCAGCTAGAGGGATCAGGGCAGTGATCTGGAGGGATCGGGAGCAGTGATCTGGTGGGATCTGGGACAATTATCTGGAGGGATCTGGGGCAGTGATCTGGAGTGATCAGCAGCAGTGATCTGGAGGGATCAGGGGCAGTGATCTGGAGGGATCAGGAGCAGTGATCTGGAGGGATCTGTGGCAGTGATCTGGAGTGATCAGGGGCAGTGATCTGGAAGGATCTGGGCACTGATCTGGATGGATCCGGGCCAGTGATCTGGAGGGATCCAGAGCAGTGATCTGGAAAGGTCAGGTACAGTGATCTGGAGGGATCAGGAGCAGTGATCTGGAGAGATCAGGGGCAGTGATCTGGAGGGATCAGGAGCAGTGATCTGGAAAGATCAGGTACAGTGATCTGGAGGGATCAGGAGCAGTGATCTGGAGGGATCAGAGGCAGTGATATGGAGAGATCAGAGGCAGTAATCTGGAGTGCTCAGGAGCAGTGATCTGGAGGGTTCTGGAGGGATCCAGAGCAGTGATCTCGAGGGATCTGGGGCAGTGATCTGGGGGCATCTGCGGCAGTGATCTGGAGGGATCAGGAGAAATGATCTGGAAAGGTCGGGGCAGTGATCTGGAGGGATCAGGAGCAGTGATCTGGAGAGATCAGGAGCAGTGATCTGGCGAGATGAGGGGCAGTGATCTGGAGGGATCCAGAGCAGTGATCTGGAAAGGTCAGGTACAGTGATCTGGAGGGATCAGGAGCAGTGATCTGGAGAGATCAGGGGCAGTGATCTGGAGGGATCAGGAGCAGTGATCTGGAGAGATCAGGGGCAGTGATCTGGAGGGATCAGGAGCAGTGATCTGGAGAGATCAGGGGCAGTGATCTGGAGAGATCAGGGGCAGTGACCTGGAGGGATCCGGAGCAGTGATCTGGAGAGACCAGGAGCAGTGATCTGGAGAGATCAGAAACAGTGATCTGGAGGGATCCGGAGCAGTGATCTGCAGAGATCAGGAGAAGTGATCTGGGTGGATCAGGAGCAGTGATCTGGAGGGATCAGGAGCAGTGATCTGGAGGGATCAGAGGCAGTGATATGGAGAGATCAGAGGCAGTAATCTGGAGTGCTCAGGAGCAGTGATCTGGAGGGATCCAGAGCAGTGATCTCGAGGGATCTGGGGCAGTGATCTGGAGGCATCTGCGGCAGTGATCTGGAGGGATCAGGAGCAATGATCTGGAAAGGTCAGGGGCAGTGATCTGGAGGGATCAGGAGCAGTGATCTGGAGGGCTCTGGGCAGTGATCTGGAGGGATCAGGAGCAGTGATCTTAAGTGATCAGGGGCAGTGATCTGGAGGATCAGGAGCAGTGTTCTGGAGAGATCAGGAGCAGTGATCTGGCGAGATGAGGGGCAGTGATCTAGAGAGAACAGGAGCAGTGATCTGGCGAGATCAGGGGCAGTGATCTGGAGGGCTCTGGGCAGTGATCTGGAGTGATCAGTGCAATGATCTGGAGAGATTAGGGGCAGTGATCTGGAGGGGTCAGGGCAGTGATCTGGAGACATCAGGGGCAGTGATCTGGAGAGATCAGGAGCAGTGATCTGAAGTGGTCAGGGGCAGTGATCTGGAGGATCAGGGGCAGTGATCTGGAGAGATTAGGGGCAGTGATCTGGAGAGATCAGGGGCAGTGATCTGGAGAGATCAGGGTAGTGATCTGGCGAGATGAGGGGCAGTGATCTGGAGGGATCCAGAGCAGTGATCTGGAAAGGTCAGGTACAGTGATCTGGAGGGATCAGGAGTAGTGATCTGGAGAGATCAGGGGCAGTGATCTGGAGGGATCAGAGGCAGTGATATGGAGAGATCAGAGGCAGTAATCTGGAGTGCTCAGGAGCAGTGATCTGGAGGGATCTGGAGGGATCCAGAGCAGTGATCTCGAGGGATCTGGGGCAGTGATCTGGAGGCATCTGCGGCAGTGATCTGGAGGGATCAGGAGCAATGATCTGGAAAGGTCGGGGCAGTGATCTGGAGGGATCAGGAGCAGTGATCTGGAGAGATCAGGAGCAGTGATCTGGCGAGATGAGGGGCAGTGATCTGGAGGGATCCAGAGCAGTGATCTGGAAAGGTCAGGTACAGTGATCTGGAGGGATCAGGAGCAGTGATCTGGAGAGATCAGGGGCAGTGATCTGGAGGGATCAGGAGCAGTGATCTGGAGAGATCAGGGGCAGTGATCTGGAGGGATCAGGAGCAGTGATCTGGAGAGATCAGGGGCAGTGATCTGGAGAGATCAGGGGCAGTGATCTGGAGGGATCCGGAGCAGTGATCTGGAGAGACCAGGAGCAGTGATCTGGAGAGATCAGAAACAGTGATCTGGAGGGATCCGGAGCAGTGATCTGCAGAGATCAGGAGAAGTGATCTGGGTGGATCAGGAGCAGTGATCTGGAGGGATCAGGAGCAGTGATCTGGAGGGATCAGAGGCAGTGATATGGAGAGATCAGAGGCAATAATCTGGAGTGCTCAGGAGCAGTGATCTGGAGGGATCCAGAGCAGTGATCTTAAGTGATCAGGGGCAGTGATCTGGAGGATCAGGAGCAGTGATCTGGAGAGATCAGGAGCAGTGATCTGGCGAGATGAGGGGCAGTGATCTAGAGAGAACAGGAGCAGTGATCTGGCGAGATCAGGGGCAGTGATCTGGAGGGCTCTGGGCAGTGATCTGGAGTGATCAGTGCAATGATCTGGAGAGATTAGGGGCAGTGATCTGGAGGGGTCAGGGCAGTGATCTGGAGACATCAGGGGCAGTGATCTGGAGAGATCAGGAGCAGTGATCTGAAGTGGTCAGGGGCAGTGATCTGGAGGATCAGGGGCAGTGATCTGGAGAGATTAGGGGCAGTGATCTGGAGAGATCAGGGGCAGTGATCTGGAGAGATCAGGGTAGTGATCTGGCGAGATGAGGGGCAGTGATCTGGAGGGATCCAGAGCAGTGATCTGGAAAGGTCAGGTACAGTGATCTGGAGGGATCAGGAGCAGTGATCTGGAGAGATCAGGGGCAGTGATCTGGAGGGATCAGAGGCAGTGATATGGAGAGATCAGAGGCAGTAATCTGGAGTGCTCAGGAGCAGTGATCTGGAGGGATCTGGAGGGATCCAGAGCAGTGATCTCGAGGGATCTGGGGCAGTGATCTGGAGGCATCTGCGGCAGTGATCTGGAGGGATCAGGAGCAATGATCTGGAAAGGTCGGGGCAGTGATCTGGAGGGATCAGGAGCAGTGATCTGGAGAGATCAGGAGCAGTGATCTGGCGAGATGAGGGGCAGTGATCTGGAGGGATCCAGAGCAGTGATCTGGAAAGGTCAGGTACAGTGATCTGGAGGGATCAGGAGCAGTGATCTGGAGAGATCAGGGGCAGTGATCTGGAGGGATCAGGAGCAGTGATCTGGAGAGATCAGGGGCAGTGATCTGGAGGGATCAGGAGCAGTGATCTGGAGAGATCAGGGGCAGTGATCTGGAGAGATCAGGGGCAGTGATCTGGAGGGATCCGGAGCAGTGATCTGGAGAGACCAGGAGCAGTGATCTGGAGAGATCAGAAACAGTGATCTGGAGGGATCCGGAGCAGTGATCTGCAGAGATCAGGAGAAGTGATCTGGGTGGATCAGGAGCAGTGATCTGGAGGGATCAGGAGCAGTGATCTGGAGGGATCAGAGGCAGTGATATGGAGAGATCAGAGGCAGTAATCTGGAGTGCTCAGGAGCAGTGATCTGGAGGGATCCAGAGCAGTGATCTTAAGTGATCAGGGGCAGTGATCTGGAGGATCAGGAGCAGTGATCTGGAGAGATCAGGAGCAGTGATCTGGCGAGATGAGGGGCAGTGATCTAGAGAGAACAGGAGCAGTGATCTGGCGAGATCAGGGGCAGTGATCTGGAGGGCTCTGGGCAGTGATCTGGAGTGATCAGTGCAATGATCTGGAGAGATTAGGGGCAGTGATCTGGAGGGGTCAGGGCAGTGATCTGGAGACATCAGGGGCAGTGATCTGGAGAGATCAGGAGCAGTGATCTGAAGTGGTCAGGGGCAGTGATCTGGAGGATCAGGGGCAGTGATCTGGAGAGATTAGGGGCAGTGATCTGGAGAGATCAGGGGCAGTGATCTGGAGAGATCAGGGTAGTGATCTGGCGAGATGAGGGGCAGTGATCTGGAGGGATCCAGAGCAGTGATCTGGAAAGGTCAGGTACAGTGATCTGGAGGGATCAGGAGCAGTGATCTGGAGAGATCAGGGGCAGTGATCTGGAGGGATCAGAGGCAGTGATATGGAGAGATCAGAGGCAGTAATCTGGAGTGCTCAGGAGCAGTGATCTGGAGGGATCTGGAGGGATCCAGAGCAGTGATCTCGAGGGATCTGGGGCAGTGATCTGGAGGCATCTGCGGCAGTGATCTGGAGGGATCAGGAGCAATGATCTGGAAAGGTCGGGGCAGTGATCTGGAGGGATCAGGAGCAGTGATCTGGAGAGATCAGGAGCAGTGATCTGGCGAGATGAGGGGCAGTGATCTGGAGGGATCCAGAGCAGTGATCTGGAAAGGTCAGGTACAGTGATCTGGAGGGATCAGGAGCAGTGATCTGGAGAGATCAGGGGCAGTGATCTGGAGGGATCAGGAGCAGTGATCTGGAGAGATCAGGGGCAGTGATCTGGAGGGATCAGGAGCAGTGATCTGGAGAGATCAGGGGCAGTGATCTGGAGAGATCAGGGGCAGTGATCTGGAGGGATCCGGAGCAGTGATCTGGAGAGACCAGGAGCAGTGATCTGGAGAGATCAGAAACAGTGATCTGGAGGGATCCGGAGCAGTGATCTGCAGAGATCAGGAGAAGTGATCTGGGTGGATCAGGAGCAGTGATCTGGAGGGATCAGGAGCAGTGATCTGGAGGGATCAGAGGCAGTGATATGGAGAGATCAGAGGCAGTAATCTGGAGTGCTCAGGAGCAGTGATCTGGAGGGATCCAGAGCAGTGATCTCGAGGGATCTGGGGCAGTGATCTGGAGGCATCTGCGGCAGTGATCTGGAGGGATCAGGAGCAATGATCTGGAAAGGTCAGGGGCAGTGATCTGGAGGGATCAGGAGCAGTGATCTGGAGGGCTCTGGGCAGTGATCTGGAGGGATCAGGAGCAGTGATCTTAAGTGATCAGGGGCAGTGATCTGGAGGATCAGGAGCAGTGATCTGGAGAGATCAGGAGCAGTGATCTGGCGAGATGAGGGGCAGTGATCTAGAGAGAACAGGAGCAGTGATCTGGCGAGATCAGGGGCAGTGATCTGGAGGGCTCTGGGCAGTGATCTGGAGTGATCAGTGCAATGATCTGGAGAGATTAGGGGCAGTGATATGGAGGGGTCAGGGCAGTGATCTGGAGACATCAGGGGCAGTGATCTGGAGAGATCAGGAGCATTGATCTGAAGTGGTCAGGGGCAGTGATCTGGAGGATCAGGGGCAATGATCTGGAGAGATCAGGGGCAGTGATCTGGAGAGATTAGGGGCAGTGATCTGGAGAGATCAGGGGCAGTGATCTGGAGAGATCAGGGGTAGTGATCTGGAGAGATCAGGGGCTGTGATCAGGAGAGATCAGGAACAGTGATCTGTAGGGATCCAGAGCAGTGATCTGGAGACATCAGGAGCAGTGATCTGGAGGGATCAGGAGCAGTGATCTGGAGGGATCAGAGGCTCGTGATCTGTTGGGATCAGGGGCAGTGATCTGGAGTGATCAGGGGCAGTGATCTGGAGTGATCAGGAGCAGTGATCTGGAGGGATCAGGAGCAGTCAGCAGGAGGGATCAGGGCAGTGATCTGGAGGGTTAGGGTGCTGTGATCTGGAGGGCTCTGGTACAGTGATCAGGAGGGATCTGTGGCAGTGATCTGGAGTGATCAGAGGCAGTGGTCTAGCAGGATCTGGTGCAGTGATCTGGAAAGGTCAGGTACAGTGATCTGGAGGGATCTGGGGCAGTTATCTGGAGGCATCTGGGGCAGTGATCTGGAGGAATCTGTGACAGTGATCTGGAAGGGTCTGGGGCAGTGATCTGGAGTGATCCAGAGCAGTGATCTCGAGGGATCTGGGGCAGTGATCTGGAGGGGTCTGGTACAGTGATCTGGAGGGATCATGGACAGTTACAGTAGGGAAACGGGCAGTGATCTAGAAGGAACTGTGGCAGTGATCTGGTGGGATCTAGACCAGTGATCTAGAGGGATCAGGGGCAGTGAACTGGAGGGATCGGGGCAGTGATCTGGAGGGATCATGAGCATGATCTGGAGGGATCTGGGGGTGATCTGGAGGAATCTGGGGCAATGCTCTGGAGGGATCCTGGGCAGTGATCTGAAGGGTTCAGGGGCAGTGATCTGGAGGGATCAGGGGCAGTGATCTGGAGGGGTATAGGGCAGTGATCTGGTGGGATCAGGGGCAGTGGTCTGGAGGGATCTAGGGCAGTGATCTGGTGGGTTCTGGACCAGTGATCTGGAGAGGTCAGGGGCAGTGATCTGGAGATATCAGGAGCAGTGATCTGAAGAGATTAGGGGCAGTGATCTGGAGGGATCAGGAGCAGTGATCTGGTGAGATCAGGAGCAGTGACCTGGAGAGATCAGGGGCAGTGATCTGGAGAGATCAGCAGCAGTTATCTGGAGAGATCAGGAGCAGTGATCTGGAGGGATCAAGAACAGTGATCTGGAAGGATCAGGAGCAGTGATCTGGAGGGATCAGGAGCAGTGATCTGGAGAGATCAGGAACAGTGATTTGGAAGGATCAGGGGCAGTGATCTAGAGGGATCCAGAGCAGTGATCTCGAGGGTCAGTGACAGTGATAGGACAGTGATCTGGGAAATCACGGGCAGTGATATTGGCAGTGATCTAGAGGGATCTGGAGGAATGCATGACAGTGATCTGGAGGGCACTGGGGCAGTGATCTGGAGGGATCTGGAGCAGTGATCTGGAGGGATCTGGGGCAGTGATCTGGAGGGATCCGGACCAGTGATCGGGAGAGATCAGGGGCAGTGATCTGGTGGGATCAGGAGCGGTGATCTGGAGGGATCAGGGGCACTGATCTGGAGAGATCAGGGGCAGTGATCTGGAGAGATCAGGGGCAGTAATCTGGCGAGATCAGGAGCAGTGATCTGGAGAGATTAGGGGCAATGATCTGGAGAGATCAGTAGCAGTGATCTGGTGAGATCAGTAGCAGTGACCTGGAGAGATCAGGGGCAGTGATCTGGAGGGATCAGCAGCAGTGATCTGGAGGGATCAGGAGCAGTAATCTGGAGAGATCAGGGGCAGTGATCTGGAGAGATCAGGAGCAGTGATCTGGAGAGATCAGGGGCTGTGATCTGGAGAGATCAGGAGCAGTGATCTGGTGAGATAAGGGGCAGTGATCTGGAGAGATCAGGGGCAGTGATCTGGAGAGATCAGGGGCAGTGATCTGGAGAGATCAGGGGCTGTGATCAGGAGAGATCAGGAGCAGTGATCCGGAGCAGTGATCTGGAGACATCAGGAGCAGTGATCTGGAGGGATCAGGAGCAGTGCTCTGGAGGGATCAGAGGCAGTGATCTGTTGGGATCAGGGGCAGTGTTCTGGAGTGATCAGGGGCAGTGATCTGGAGTGATCAGGGGCAGTGATCTGGAGGGATCAGGAGGAGTCAGCAGGAGGGATCAGGGCAGTGATCTGGAGGGTTAGGGTGCTGTGATCTGGAGGGATCTGGAACAGCGATATGGAGGGCTCTGGTACAGTGATCTGGAGGGATCTGTGGCAGTGATCTGGAGTGATCAGAGGCAGTGGTCTAGCGGGATCTGGGGCAGTGATCTGGAGAGGTCAGGGGCAGTGATCTGGAGGGATCTGGGGCAGTGATCTGGAGGCATCTGGGGCAGTGATCTGGAGAGATCAGGGGCTGTGATCTGGAGAGATCAGGAGCAGCGATCTGTAGAGATCAGGGGCAGTGATCTGGAGGGATCGGGGCAGTGACCTGGAGGGATCAGGAACAGTGATCTGGAGGCATCTGGAGCAGTGATCTGGTGAGATCAGGCGCAGTGATCTGGAGAGATCAGGGACAGTGATCTGGAGAGATCAGGAACAGTGATCTGGAGGGATCCAGAGCAGTGATCTGGAGAGATCAGGAGCAGTGATCTGGTGAGATCAGGCGCAGTGTTGTGGAGAGATCAGGGACAGTGATCTGGAGAGATTAGGAGCAGTGATATGGAGGGATCAGGAGCAGTGATCTGGAGAGATCAGGGGCAGTGATCTGGAGAGATCAGGGGCAGTGATCTGGAGGGATCAGGAGCAGTGATCTGGAGAGATCTGTGGCAGTGATCTGGAGAGATCAAGAGCAGTGATCTGAAGAGATCAGGAACAGTGACCTGGAGGGATCCAGAGCAGTGATCTGGAGACATCGGGAGCAGTGATCTGGAGGGATCAAGAGCAGTGATCTGGAGAGATCAGGAGCAGTGATCTGGAGAGATTAAGGGCAGTGATCTGGAGAGATCAGGAGCAGTGACCTGGAGAGATCAGGGCAGTGATCTGGAGGGATCAGCAGCAGTGATCTGGTGGGATCAGGAGCAGTGATCTGGTGAGATCAGGCACAGTGATCTGGAGAGATCAGGAACAGTGATCTGGAGGGATCCAGAACAGTGATCTGGAGAGATCAGGAGCAGTGATCTGGTGAGATCAGGCGCAGTGTTGTGGAGAGATCAGGGACAGTGATCTGGAGAGATTAGGAGCAGTGATATGGAGGGATCAGGAGCAGTGATCTGGAGAGATCAGGGGCAGTGATCTGGAGAGATCAGGGGCAGTGATCTGGAGGGATCAGGAGCAGTGATCTGGAGAGATCTGTGGCAGTGATCTGGAGAGATCAAGAGCAGTGATCTGAAGAGATCAGGAACAGTGACCTGGAGGGATCCAGAGCAGTGATCTGGAGACATCGGGAGCAGTGATCTGGAGGGATCAAGAGCAGTGATCTGGAGAGATCAGGAGCAGTGATCTGGAGAGATTAAGGGCAGTGATCTGGAGAGATCAGGAGCAGTGACCTGGAGAGATCAGGGCAGTGATCTGGAGGGATCAGCAGCAGTGATCTGGTGGGATCAGGAGCAGTGATCTGGAGGGATCAGGAACTGTGATTTGGAAGGATCACGGGCAGTGATCTGGAAGGATCAGGAGCAGTGATCTGGAGAGACCAGGCCCAGTGATCTGGAGGGATCAGGGGCAGTAATCCGAAGGGATCCAGGGCAGTGATCTGGAGGGATCGGGAGCAGTGATATGGAGGGATCAGGGGCAGTAATCTGGAGGGATCTGGGGCAAGTATTCAGAGGGATCTGGGGCAGTGATATGGAGGGGTCTGGTACAGTGATCTGGATAGATCTGTGGCAATGATCTAGAGGAATCGGGGCAGTGATATGGATGGATCTGGGGCAGCAATCTGGAGAGATCAGGGACAGAGATCTGGAGGCACCTGGAGCAGTGATCTGGTGGGTTAGTGACAGTGATCTGGAGGGATCAGGGGCAGTGATCTAGAGGGGTCTTGGACAGTGTTCTGGGAGTTCAGGGGCAGTGATATTGGCAGTGATCTACAGGGATCTGGAGCAGTGATCTGGAGAGGTCAGAGGCAGTGATCTGGAGGGATCAGGAGCAGTGATCTAGAGAGATCAGGAGCAGTGATCTGGAGGGATCAGGAGCAGTGATCTGGAGGGATAATGGGCAGTGATCTGGTGGGATCCTGAGCAGTGATCTGGAGAGATCAGGAGAAGTGATCTGGAGAGATCAGGAGCAGCGATCTGGAGAGATTAGGGGCAGTGATCTGGAGAGATCAGGAGCGGTGACCTGGAGAGATCAGGGCAGTGATCTGGAGGGATCAGCAGCAGTGATCTGGAGGGATCAGGAGCAGTGATCTGGAGGGACAAGGAACTGTGATTTGGAAGGATCAGGGGCAGTGATCTGGTGGGATCAGGAGCAGTGATCTGGAGAGATCGGGGCAGTGATCTGGAATGATCAGGAGCAGTGATCTGGAGGGATCCGGAGCAGTGATTTGAAGAGATCAGGAGCAGTGATCTGGAGGGACCAGGGGCAGTGATCTGGAGGGATCTGGGGCAGTGATCTGGAGAGACCAGGAGCAGTGATCTGGAGGGATCAGGGGCAGAGTGATCTGGAGTGATCAGAGGCAGCGATCTGGAGGGATCTGGGGCAGTGATCTGGGGCAGTGATCTGGAGAGGTTGGGGCATTTATCTGGAAGGATCTGGGCATTGATCTGGAGGCATTAGGCGCAGTGATCTGGAGGGATCCAGAGCAGTGATCTGGAGGAATCGGGGCAGTGATATGGAGGGATCTGGGGCAGTGATATGGAGAGATCTTGGACAGTGATATTGGCAGTGATCTAGAGGGATCTGGGGCAGTGATCTGGAGGGATCTGGGACAGTGTTCTGGACTGTTCTGGAGCTGTGATCTGGAGGCACCTGGAGCAGTGATCTGGTGGGTTAGTGACAGTGATCTGGAGGGATCTGGGCAGTGGTCTGGAGGGATCTGGGACAGTGATCTAAAGGGATCTTGGACAGTGATCTGGGAGATCAGGGGCAGTGATATTGGCAGTGATCTAGAGGGATCTGGAGGGATGTGTGACAGTGATCTGGAGGGCTCTGGGACAGTGATCTGGAGGCATCTGGGGCAGTGATCTGGAGGCATCTGGGGCAGTGATCTGGAGGGATCAGGTGCAGTGATCTGGAGGAATCTGTGACAGTGATCTGAAGGGATCTGGGGCAGTGATCTGGAGTGATCCAGAGCAGTGATCTCGAGGGATCTGGGGCAGTGATCTGGGGGGTCTGGTACAATGATCTGGAGGGATCATGGACAGTTACAGTAGGGAAACGGGCAGTGATCTAGAAGGAACTGTGGCAGTGATCTGGTGGGATCCGGACCAGTGATCTGGAGGGATCAGGGGCAGTGAACTGGAGGGATCGGGGCAGAGATCTGGAGGGATCATGAGCATGATCTGGAGGGATCTGGGGTGATCTGGAGGGATCTGGGGCAATGATCTGGAGGGATCTGTGGCAGTGATCTGGAGGAATCAGTGGCAGTGATCTGCAGGGATCCGGGGCAGTGATCTGGAGGGATCAGTGGCAGTGGTCTGGAGGGATCTGGGGCAGTGATCTGGAGAGATCGGGGCAGTGATCTGGAGGGATCCGGAGCAGTGATCTGGAGAGATCAGGGCAGTGATCTGGAGAGATCAGGGGCAGTGATCTTGATGGATCTGGGACAGTGATCTGGAGTGATCTGGGGCAGTGATCTGGAGGGATCTGGGGCAGTGGTCTGGAGTGATCTGGAATCAGCCTGTTGATGGTTGCTGGACCTTTAATCCAGGTTTACAGCTGCCGCCTCAGATGCCCTTTGAACCCCCATTGACAAACCAATCAGCCTGGACTCAGGACAGGGAGGAGTACATTGGGACTGCTGGTCCCATGTCGCCTCTTGCTGTGCCATAATGCCAGTGTAATTCTGTTACACACCAGGGCCAAGAGCTCACACAAGTCCTGGCAGGTGCTCACCGGTGATGGGGCCTGACACAGAGTGAAGCAAAGATACCGACGATCAGGAAGGAGATCTCACTGGGGCCAAGACTCAAAAGACCTCCACCTTTACTGAAGCCAACTCTTCCCGAGGGAGGTCTGTCCAACTGAATCAGTGCCCAGAGCCACAAACTGGTCAAAATATCAGATTCTCACAGCTTCTAAACTCTGGGTTCCAGGTGGACATGTCTCACCAAAGCCCTGCGGTGTGGAGGCAGACTATTCGGCCCATCAAGACCAGACTGACCCTCCAAAGAGCATCCCACCCAGACGTGCCCTGCATTTCCCACAACTATTCCACCCTAACCTACACATCCCTGAACACTATGGGGTAATTTAGCACGGCCAATCCACCCTAACCTACACATCCCTGAGCACTATGGGGTAATTTAGCACGGCCAATCCACCCTAACCTACACATCCCTGAACTCTATGGGGTAATTTAGCACGGCCAACCCACCCTAACCTACACATCCCTGAACTCTATGGGGTAATTTAGCACGGCCAACCCACCCTAACCTACACATCCCTGAACTCTATGGGGTAATTTAGCACGGCCAATCCACCCTAACCTACACATCTCTGAACACTATGGGGTAATTTAGCATGGCCAATCCACCCTAACCTACACATCCCTGAACACTATGGGGTAATTTAGCATGGCCAATCCACCCTAACCTGCACATCCCTGAACACTATGGGGCAATTTAGCACGGCCAATCCACCCTAACCTACGCATCTCTGAACACTATGGGGTAATTTAGCACGGCCAATCCACCCTAACCGACACATCCCTGAACACTATGGGACAATTTAGCACGGCCTATCCACCCTAACCTGCACATCCCTGAACACTATGGGGTAATTTAGCATGGCCAATCCACCCTAACCTACACATCCCTGAACACTATGGGACAATTTAGCACGGCCAATCCACCCTAACCTGCACATCCCTGAACGCTATGGGGCAATTTAGCATGGCCAATCCACCCTACCCTACACATCCCTGAACACCATGGGGCAATTTAGCATGGCCAATCCACCCTAACCTACACATCCCTGAACACCATGGGGCAATTTAGCATGGCCAATCCACCCTAACCTTCACATCCCTGAACACTATGGGGTAATTTAGCATGGCCAATCCACCCTAACCTGCACATCCCTGAACACTATGGGGCAATTTAGCATGGCCAATCCACCCTAACCTACACACCCCTGAACACTATGGGGCAATTTAGCATGGCCCATCCACCCTAACCTACACATCCCTGAACACCATGGGGCAATTTAGCACGGCTAATCCACCCTAACCTACACATCCCTGAACACGATGGGTAATTTAGCACGGCCAATCCACCCTAACCTTCACATCCCTGAACACTATGGGGTAATTTAGCACGGCCAATCCACCCTAACCTTCACATCCCTGAACACTATGGGGCAATTTAGCATGGCCCATCCACCCTAACCTACACACCCCTGAACACTATGGGGCAATTTAGCATGGCCCATCCACCCTAACCTACACATCCCTGAACACCATGGGGCAATTTAGCACGGCTAATCCACCCTAACCTACACATCCCTGAACACTATGGGGTAATTTAGCACGGCCAATCCACCCTAACCTACACATCCCTGAACACTATGGGGCAATTTCCCATGGCCAATCCACCCTAACCTACACATCCCTGAACACTGTGGGGTAATTTAGCACGGCCAATCCACCCTAACCTACACATCCCTGAACACTATGGGCCAATCCACCCGAACCTGCACATCAGCGGGAGGGAACCAGGAGGAAACCCACACAGACATGGGGCAGAATGTGCAAACTCCACACAGAAAGCTGCCTGAGCGGGAAATTGAATCCAAGTCCCTGGTGCTGTGAGGCAGCAGCGCTAACCATCGTGTCATTTCAGGGTTTAGTCTCAGATGACGCTGAGCAGGAATCATAGGAGGGGAAGGCATTACAAAATGTCTGAAACCCGCCATGACATCTCGCCATTTAATAACCAGTACTTTCCACAACAGACCAGGAAGTGAGACACGCAAACCCACACAAACACTCCCTCACTCACACTCAAACGCACACACAAGAACAGAAGGAAACAAACAATGATTATAAAGCCACTACCACCAAAAACAGTTCATCAAACAGGTCATGGGCGCGAGACTCAACCACCAAGCGATTTAACTTCCGCATACAATTCTTAGAAAATTTTAAAAGCAACAATTTTCTTGCGAAACGCCACTCTCAAAAGCTTACAGAACATGAAAACAACCGTATTTATATTTTTATATATATATATATATATATACACACAAAAAAACATATTACTGAAAAGAACGAAAAAAAAGCACATTGAAAGAGAGTGCAAAAAGTTTCAGAAGATGTAAAAAAAAAGGAAGAAGCTTGGAAAATAAAAGATTGTATTTTGTCTTTCTCTTACAAAAAAAGAAAAAAAATTTGAAGGAGTGGAGTGGGGTTGGGGGTTGGTGGTGGGGGGGGGGGGGAGGGGGAGGGGGTTTTGTTAACATGCATTGGAAAAAATATACCTTCATCTTCAATACTGCCAAATGCGTCGTTATCATCTGATTTTTTTGTGAGTGGACCTAAGACCAGAAAAAAACGGGAGGAGAGAAAAAGAGATTTCAAAAAACAACATTTTGTGCTTTTCTTTTCCCTCAATCATTTGTTCTTTTGTTTAAAAAAAAGATACAGTCAAGAATTGATTGCACCAAAAAAAACCTAAGAAGATGATTCAGTTTGTTGTATATATAAAGAATAAAAAAGACAAGCAGCAAAACACACAAGGCAAGAACAGTTCTGTTTTAAACTCGATTTGAGCAAAAGAGAGAGTTAAAAAAAAAGTTAGACAATTGAAAAAGAACAAGGTTCCCATCCCGCCCCTCTCCCACCCCATACCCTGCAAACACACACAAAAAAATGAGGGCAGGCTGGATTGACAAGAAGGTCAACCAACTGCATGTGTATTTTTCTCAAGAATTCAGTCACATCAAGATTTTTCTTCTCACAAATAATGAAATCTTGGAGTTTTTGAAATCTTGGATTTCTTTCCCACCCCCCCCTCCTCCTTCCTCCCTTTAACCCACTCAAAAATATTTCAAAAGGTTGTCCTTCTGTTAATTGGCAACGTTTGGTTTCTGTCAGCTGTGGGCCTCGCTTCCCAGGGATGGTCGAACTGTTTTTGGGTCTCTGTGTTTGAGATGCACATTGCAGACAAGCATTTGAAAGAAGAGCTCTCTTGGTAAAAAGATTAAAAAAAAGCAAAAAAAAAAAATGGAGAAGAAAACTCCTCGCTGATCCCCCCAGGCGGCCATTTGCCTCATAGGGTCAACGTTGCTCCTCAGTGGCTTGTAGATTGAGGCTTCAGGGCCTACCCATCTCAATGCGTTTACCACAGTCACTTGACAAGTGTCCCATTCTTTATGGGCACCAATATTATGATAGAAGATCGATGAGGTGGTGGGGGAGGGGTGTGGGAAGGTCAGGGATGGGGTTGGGGTTCCAAATAAAAAACTGCCTTCAAATAATGCAACAGAAAAGGAAACAGCAATTGTGAATCAAGCGTGGATAAGCCAAGCCTTATCTCCACTGGTAATGGACAGCCCCAAGCATTCATCGCCAAGGTTTAACTGGCCATGGAAGAGAAGGCGAAGTGAGCTTACCCGTTTCCTGTCGGCAGGGGTCCTGCCCACCCTGAGGAGACACACCCTCTGAGGTACTCAGTGGAGCCCGGGCCGGTTTGGGATCCTACATCAGGGCCCGAGGACAAAGAGAAATCTCTCCTCGTCCAACTCCAGTTCGATCCTGGCCTGACTTCAAAGGACTTTGACAACGAGCCTTTTGCTCTTGACTTCGGGTGGTCACGGCAAAGGATGGAGAAACCACTCTACCTGGACTCGGATCTTCATTAATAGAAAGATCACTGACCTATTGCCCGTTTGCAAGGAGGGGGAATGATTGCCAATTTTTCCTGAGGCTTCAAAGCTCGCGAGGTTGCTGTCAAAGGTCATTTATTTATTATGAGAATGCTTCATTTTATTTATTTATTTGGGTATCACCATCAGTGTCTGGTGAACGCCCGACTGGAATATTTTAAAGAGGGACAAGATCTTGTGTATCGACTCATGGCGCAGCGTTGCTGTTCGATTTGATGTTGAATTTAAGTAACGCATGTGGGTCTCTTGTCATAGTTAGCCCGATAATTCACTGCCTCATTGTTGCCGAGATGCATGGTTTGTCCTCAGAGGGATGTGGGTGACATGGAGAATACTGTGGCTGCTCTTGCCTGTGGAGACTTTCAAAAGGTGTTGGATCAAATCCAACATAACGGAGGTTTTAGTCGCGAGTGTGGTGCTGGAGGTCAGGCAGCATCCGAGGAGCAGGAGCGTCGACGTTTCGGGAGTAAGGCCTTCACCAGGCCCATTCCTGACTTGCTCGACTCTCCTGCTCCTCGGATGCTGCCCTGACCTGCTGTGCTTTCCCAGCACCACACTCGCGACTCTGATCGCCATCATCTGCGGTCCTCGTTTTCTCCCATAAAGGACCTTTTAGCCAAGTCATAGCCACTGAAGTGAGGAGAATGGTTTGGCAGCATAATTTACAAGGGGACAGGAAGCAGGAGAAACAGCTGCTTTTGAGACTAGAGGCGCAGAGTGACACAGGAACACTCACGTCATCGTGTACGATGGTGTGGGTGGGGTTAGGGTGGCAATGGCAGTAGGGGTGGTGTGGATATAGAGGTATGTTCACATCAATCTTTGAGGCTTCATAGATCGCGACATTGAGTCCGAAAGCAAGGGGATTATGCTAAGCCTGTTCTAAACCACAGGACTGGTCTTGGCGTCCATTTTGTTGGTTGAAAAATGAGGGCTACTTGAACTTTAACCCATCGCGATACCATTTTGGTTTGGTGACCCACAGTTTGAAAACCCTGGTTCTGAAGTGAAGAAACTCTACAGAGTCAGCCTTTACTCATACGTGGAGAGGCCTTGATGCTGATCCAAAGGACAAAACAAATTCCTGCCCAGGAACAGGCCCTTCGGCCCTCCAAGCCTGTGCTGATCCAGGCCCTCTAGCTAAACCTGTCGCCTATTTTCTCAGGATCTGTATCCCTCATCTCCCTGCCCATTCACGTATCTGTCCAAATACATCTTAAATGACGCTATCGCTCCCGCATCTACCAACACGTTGCCTGCTGGCAACACGCTCCAGTCACACACCACCCTCTGCGTAAAGAACTTTCGACATTTATCTCCCTGAAAACTTCCCCTTATCACTTTGAACTCGTGACCCCCAACTCTGGGGGAAAAAAAAGCATGGGTGATGCATTTCATTTTGGAGGTTAATTTAACGGTGAGTTTGCACATTCCTCCCCGTGTCTGCGTGGGTTCCTCCCCGTGTCTGCGTGGGTTTCCTCCGGGTGTTCCGGTTTCCTCCCACACTCCAAAGATGTGCAGGTCAGGGTGGATTGGCCGTGCTAAATTGCCCCATAGTGTTCAGGGATGTGTAGGTTAAGGCGGATTGGCCATGCTACATTACCCATAGTGCTCAGGGATGTGCAAGTTAGGCTGAATTGGCCATGCTACATTACCCATAGTGCTCAGGGATGTGTAAGTTAGGCTGAATTGGCCATGGGAAATTACTCATAGTGCTCAGGGATGTGTAGGTTAGGGTGGATTGGCCGTGCTAAATTACCCCATAGTGTTCAGGAATGTGTGGGTTAGGGTGGATTGGCCGTGCTAAATTATCCCATAGTGTTCAGGGATGTGTAGGGTTAGGGTGGATTGGCCGTGCTAAATTACCCGATAGTGTTCAGGGATGTGTAGGTTAGGATGGATTGGCCGTGCTAAATTGCCCCATAGTATTCAGTGATGTGTAGGTTAGGGTGGATTGGCCATGCTAAATTGCCCAATTGTGTTCAGGGATGTGTAGGTTAGGGTGGATTGACCATGCTAAATTGTCCCATAGTGTTCAGGGATGTGTAGGTTAGGGCGGATTGGCCATGCGAAATTACCCATCGTGTTCAGGGATGTGTAGGTTAGGGTGGATTGGCTGTGCTAAATTGTCCCATAGTGTTCAGGGATGTGCAGGTTAGGGTGGATTGGCCGTGCTGAATTACCCATAGTGTTCAGGGATATGTAGGTTAGGGTGGATTGGCCATGCTAAATTACCCCATAGTGTTCAGAGATGTGTGGGTTAGGGTGGATTGGCCGTGCTACATTACCCATAGTGCTCAGGGATGTGTAGATTAGGGTGGATTGGCCGTGCTAAATCACCCCATAGTGTTCAGGGCTGTATAGGTTAGACGCATGAGTCAGGGTTAAATGTAGAGTAATAGGGTAGGGGAATGGGTCTGGGTGGGATGTGGACGTGTTGGGCCTGTTTTCACACTGTTGGGAGTCTGTGACCACTTCTGGGAGTCCATGTGCGCTCGCAGTTTCTCTGTCATTGTCCCTGTGTTGGACAAATAGCTTCTGTGCGCATCCAGCCAATTTGAATGGACATCCACAATGTCTAAGAACATCGAGACAGTGAAAGGACCTGCATAGCCAATGTGTAACAAGTCCGAGCCGTTCACAGGAGTGTGGGGGAAGCTGTTGATGGTCAGTTTTATCCTCGTTGGCACTCTGAGCACTGCCCACCAACGTGGGCATCCTATCCTGGCCACCAGATGGAACCTCTTCCCAACGTCTTCATTTTGGAACCTCCGGATGACCTTGGGGTAGGTCAGCCAGTACCTTTGGTCCGCACCAATCACCCTTGCCTCTCTGTGATGACGTGCCATCCTCTGCACTGACCTGGTCTCTCCAGGTCCACCTTTGCCCCCCCCCCCCCCTCCCGACTGTCTCCATTTTGCCAGGACCTGGATCTGTCTCCATCCCAGTCTGAGACTGTCAGACGTGACTAGAAGTGTGTCCAGAAAATGTCAAACCACTCTTGCAGAGGCTGTAGAGGTGTCTCTAGCAGCGGGTGGGTGGGGACAGCTCAATGCATCTGTATTTACCCATCAGACTCCTGGACAAACTTGGACATGCCCGTGGAGTTCGGGCCCAGCGCCAAATTCAGCCTGAAGCTCTGGGCAGCACTGCCTAGTCCTCTTTAAGTTGACCTAGTTGGGGGCGGGGGGGCGTTGGTCTGTGGTCTGTTATTATTACAGATTGACATCCATAAAGATATTGGTGGAACGTCCTGACTCAGGATAGGACCAGCCAAACCTTCCTTCTCGACTGGGCGTTTTTTTTACGCCAATGTCCTGGGTTCAAGCAGGTGCTCCTGATCACTGACCCACCCATGAACTAATTAATACAAACCCCGACGGGATTAAGTTAAATTCAATGAGAAAAAAAGTCAGTTTCATGGCCGTGCCAGTATTGAGTTCCACTCGAACCCAGGGTGACCATTTAACCCGACCATTTTATTTTGATTGGTTCTGATTTGGATGTGGCGAAGCAATTTAACTTCGCCAAACCGGATGCGTGCTGCTGAATTCTGGCCCGTGATTTCTCTTACTCAGTTCCTGCTCGCTGTTGACTACAATGGCTTCCTGGCCCAGATGCTGAGGAATGTCTTCACCGTTTGGCCGAGGCTCGGCCTTATTTTGGGGGTTTTGCTTTGGGCTGAGCGAGAGCCGCTCTGTGCAGGATATGTCCCATGTGAGGCTGCGCAAATGCCTTCACTCGAGCAGCGAACCCCCAAGCTCGGTCAGTCTTGTGAGAGCGTCCACTTCTATCAGAATATTCTGGAATTGATACGCGCATCTTGCCCCATTTTCCAATGAGAAAGCCAATTGTAGGGCCTGTTTGAAGCTCAGTTGGGCTTCAGCTGGTAGGTGCTGGTTACGTCATTAATCCCACAGACTAAATGGCCTCTGAGCATCTCATTATAAGGGTTGAAGCACAGTCAGATGTCTCTGCCCGTTGTCTTACTTCGTCAAAAATATCAACATGGATTCCCCTGATTCTCCAATTGCCAGGTAAAGCCAATAGTGTCTCAGAATTAGGGGAGGCTTGAGGTGGGGGTTCACAATATTCCTTAACTAAATCCATCAACTCTTGAAAGGTTTTAGTTTCTGGTGCCTCGAGGAAAGCGAAGCTCCAAATAACCGAAAAAGCTGCAGGTCCACAAGCTGTCAGGAGAATTGCTCATTGCTTTACAATTGCCCCCCCCCCCCAATATTAGTGGCCCGGAAAAATTATCCTTTTCTTTCCACATAGCAGATCCCATCTTCAATGGCAAGATCGAATGAGTCAAGCTTCCAAAATAAAATAATATTTGAGAAATATTATGACCAAAGATGTGCAGATTAGGTGGATAGGCTGTGCTAAATTGTCTCGTAGGGTCCAGGGATGTGCAGGCCTGGTGGGATAGCCATAGAAACTGCAGGGTTAAAGGGATGGGATGGGATGCTCTTCGGAGGGTCAGTGTGGACTCGATAGGCCGAATGGCCTGTGTCCACATAGCAGGGATTCCAGGATTTTATAAACTCCAAGACAATTTATTTATTGAAGAGCATGCTTTTCTCTCTCATCGGCGTGGAAATAACTCCCCAGAGGGTGGTATCCCGTCACCAAGTCATCTTTTCCTGACACGCAGAGAGTGCTTGACACTGATCCAGCTCCCTCAGTGCCCACTCTCAGAGTGAACACGGTGTCTGACACTCCTGTTCCTCCCTATCTCTGTAACCCCCCTCCAGCCCCTACACCCCTCCCTATCTCTGTAACCCCCTCCAGCCCCTACACCCCCTCCCTATCTCTGTAACCTCCTCCAGCCCCTACACCCCTCCCTATCTCTGTAACCCCCTCCAGCCCCTACACCCCTCCCTATCTTTATAACCCCTTCCAGCCCCTACACCCCCCCCATCTCTGTAACCCCCCTCCAACCCCTACACCCCCTCCCTATCTCTGTAACCCCCTCCAGCCCCTACACTCCCTCCATCTCTGCAACCTCCTCCAGCCCCCTCCATCCCCCCCCTATCTCTGTAACCCCCTCCAGCCCCTACACCCCTCCCTATCTCTGTAACCTCCTCAGCCCCTACAACCCTCCCTATCTCTGTAACCCTCTCCAGCCCCTACACCCCTCCCTATCACTGTAACCCCCTCCAGCCCCTACACCCCTCCCTATCTCTGTAACCCCCTCCAGCCCCTACACCCCTCCCTATCTCTGTAACCCCCTCCAGCCCCTACACCCCCTCCCTATCTCTGTAAGCCCCTACAGCCCTACACCCCCTCCCTATCTCTGTAACCCCCTCCAGCCCCTTCACCCCCTCCCTATCTCTGTAACCCCCTCCAGCCCCTTCACCCCCTCCCTATCTCTGTAACCCCCTCCAGCCTCTACACCCCCTCCCTATCTCTGTAACCCCCTCCAGCCCCTACACCCATTCCTATCTCTGTAACCCCCTCCAGCCCCTACACCCCCTCCCTATCTCTGGAACCCCCTCCATCCACTACACCTCTCCCTATCTCTGTAACCCCCTACAGCCCCTACACCCCTCCCTATCTCTGTAACCTCCTACAGCCCCTACACCCCCTCCCTATCTTTGTAACCCCCTCCAGCCCCTACACCCCCTCCCTATCTCTGTAACCCCCTCCAGCCCATACACCCCCTCCCTATCTCTGTAACCCCCTCCAGCCCCTACACTCCTCCCGATCTCTGTAACCCCCAGCCCCTACACCCCCTCCCTATCTCTGTAACCCCCTCCAGCCCCTACACCCCCTCCCTATCTCTGTAACCCCCTCCAGCCCCTACACCCCCTCCCGATCTCTGTAACCCCCAGCCCCTACACCCCTCCCTATCTCTGTAACCCCCTCCAGTCCCTACACCCCTCCCTATCTCTGTAACCCCCTCCAGTCCCTACACCCCTCTCTATCTCTGTAACCCCCTCCAGCCCCTACACCCCTCCCTATCTCTGTAACCCCCTCCAGCCCCTACACCCCCTTCCTATCTCTGTAACCCCCTCCAGCCCCTACACCCCTCCCTATCTCTGTAACCCCCTCCAGCCCCTACACCCCTCCCAATCTCTGTAACCCCCTACAGCCCTACACCCCCTCCCTATCTCTATAACCCCCTCCAGCCCCTACACTCCCACCCTATCTCTGTAACCTCCTCAGCCCCTACACCCCTCCCTATCTCTGTAACCTCCTCAGCCCCTACACCCCTCCCTATCTTTATAACCCCTTCCAGCCCCTATACCCCCTTCCCATCTCTGCAAATCCATCCAGCCTCTGTACTCATAGAGTCATAGCGATGTACAGCACGGAAACAGACCCTTCGGTCCAACCCGTCCATGCCGACCAGATATCCCAACCCAATCTAGTCCCACCTGCCAGCACCCGGCCCATATCCCTCCAAACCCTTCCTATTCATATACCCATCCAAATGCCTCTTAAATGTTGCAATTGTACCAGTGTCCACCACATCCTCTGGCAGCTCATTCCATACACATACCACCCTCACTGGATTGGGCAGCATTAATTGCCCATCCCTAATTGCCCAAAGGGCAGTTAAGAGTTAACCACATGTAGGCCAAGACCCAGGAGAGATGGCAGCTTCCTTCCCTGAAGGGCATTGGGTGAACCAGATGGGATTTTCCATCAATGGATTCATGGCCACGATTAGACCCATAACAGCGACATTTTCTTTCCCCTTGAATTCACCCATCTGTCATGGCAGGTTTCGACACCGGGTCCCCCGAGAATTGTTTGGAATAACAGTCCAGCGGTGATAGCATTAAGGCAATTACCTCCCGTGAACAGCACCAATCAGGGAACTCATATTCTACAATGTCCACCAGGCTGACCTCATTACAATCACGACACAATCGCTTAATGACGGAACTGGGGGGGGTACATTATTTCAAAATAAAGGGTTCCCCATTCAACACAGGGACAAGAAGCGTTTTTATTCTTAGAGAGCAGTGAGCGTTTGGGATTGTCTTCCCCAGGGGTCAGGGCAGGCAGACCCAGTGAATACGTTCAAGGGAGGAAGGTGGATCGATTCCTGACCGACAACGGAGTGAGAAGGGGATCTGGCGGAAATGTGGAATTGAAGCTAAATCAGATCAGACAGGATTCCATTGAATGGTGCAGGAGGCTTGAGGGAACAAAGTGCTTCTAGTTCATGCAGAGGTGAGCAAGTTCATTTCCAGGTATGCGTGTCGTTGATAGGGAGGACATATCAAAGTTACAGCGCAGAGGAGACTTCCCAGAACTATCCCAGCGATGATGGCATAGAGCAGAAGGGCTGAGGGTGGCTAAGAGGGGGCTGGGGGGGTGGGGTGTAATTTAGCAAGGTGATCAAAATCCTGAGAATCATATACAGGGACTTGGTGAGACCACACCTGAAATGTGGTGTGCAGTTTTGGTCTCCTTATCTATACTTGCTGCACAGAGAGTACAGCTAAGGACCACCAGACTGATTCCTGGTAGAGATTGGTTCGTCTGGGCTTGTCCTCACCAGAGTTTAGAAGGGCGAGATGGGATCTGATTGAAACATGTAGAACTCTTCACAGGGCTGGACAGATCAAGAGGGCAAGATTTGAGACAACTTGGGAGAAGGGCTCATGCCCGAAACATCGATTCTCCTGTTCCTTGGATGGTGCCTGACCTGCTGCGCTTTTCCAGCAACACATTTTTAAGCTCTGATCCCCAGCATCTGCAGTCCTCACTTTCTCCTGACTGGGAGAAGGGCCCCAGATTAGCATTAGGCCAGTGTTTCGATTCTGAGAGCTGTTGCGATCTGATCAGATTGGATTCCTTACAGTGTGGAAACAGGCCCTTCGGCCCAACAAGTCCAGACCGACCCTCCAAAGAGGAACCCAACCCAGACCCATTTCCCTCTGACTAACACACCTAACACGATGGGGCAACTTAGCACGGCCAATCCACCCTGGCCTGTACATCTTTGAAATGTGGGAGGAAACAGGAGCACCCAGAGGAAACCCACGCAGACACGGGGAGAATGTGTAAACTCCACACAGACAGTCTCCCGAGGGTGGAATCGAACCTGGGACCCTAGCACTGTGAGGCAGCAGTGCCACCCTAAATGTATTGTCTAGGGCGACAGTGAAAGTAATCACAAATAGGGACCATTGAAAGGGGGAATGCAGAAACACCTAACTGGAACAAACCACTGACAAAATTTGCTGGATACAGGAATGGTGTTTCTTCCAGCAAGAACTAAGGGCCACAATCTCTGTATACATGGTCGGCCATTTTGGATTGACACGTTTCTTCACTCAGTTGGGGGGGGGGGTCGGTCGGTGGTGGTGGTGCTGGGCGACTCTGCAGAGTTTTCTGCTGCGGAGAGCCATGGAGGAAGGAACAGCTTTCCAGAAGGTGCTGAGGGGTGGGGGGACGAGGTAGTGGATCTGTTGGGAGGCGGGCCAGGCATGAATCGAATGGCCTACTCCTGCCCAGACCTGAAGGGCTGCAACCATTTAACGCCAGCGACCAGATGCAGCGTAGACTTGAGGCAATTGGGAAGAGGCTTGCAGGTTAACGTAAGGGCGACATTAGATTAGATTACTTACAGTGTGGAAACAGGCCCTTCGGCCCAACAAGTCCCCACTGCCCTGCCGAAGCGCAACCCACCCATACCCCTTACCTAATACTACGGGCAATTTAGCACGGCCAATTCACCCTGACCTGCACATCTTTGGACTGTGGGAGGAAACCGGAGCACCCGGAGGAAACCCACGCAGACACGGGGGAGAACGTGCAAACTCCACACAGTCAGTCGCCTGAGGCGGGAATTGAACCCGGGTCTCTGTGAGGCAGCAGTGCTAACCACTGTGCCACCGTGCCGCCCACTGAGCTGTGTTGTGACATTGTTGTGATCTGGAACGCGGAAGGCCTCAGAGAGCAGGGGAAGCAGATTCGGCAGGAACCGTCAAAAGGGGGTCTCCAAAAATACTTGGCTGCGACAAATCTTACATGGAATTGGGGTGGAGTGGATCTATTCGGGGAGCACTACCAAAGTCAAGCATGAATGGCCTCTGCCACGATCATATGATGCCTTAGTTCTGGACATGCGCTGGGCACTCTACCTGATGTTTAACTGTGAACAAACCTGCTCCCTGTACAGACTTCAGACTGGATAAACTCTGAGCTCAAGTAGAACCTAACGTGCATGGTTTCAGCTGTTTACACATTCCCCACTTTCTGCTCCAAATCCTGCTTTCTGACGCATTTACAAAGTGAACCGATTCCCACTTGATAGAATGGAGCATGATTATCGCCACAAAAGGGCACATTCCGTCAAAGTCGTGCACTCATCAGGACCACTCACAAGAATGCCAATTCCAGTGAAAGGCTATTTTTGACACTGCATGGGGGCACCAGAGATTTTGGAAATGTCCTATTAACTATGAGACGCAAGCAAAGACAGGAGTTGCTGGAAAAGCTCAGCAGGTCCGGCAGCGCGGGAGTTAACGTTTCCAGGTGTGCTGACCCTTCCTCAGAACAGCGGACCTGAAACGTTAACTCTGATTTCTCTTCACGGGTGCTGCCAGACCTGCTGAGCTTTTCCAGCAGCTCCTGCCTTTGTTTCTCATTTGCAGCGTCGGCAGTTCTTTCTGCGTTTTGATTCAGCATAAGACGCAAAGCCTGGGATAAAACAGTGACCGTTCTCAGCAGTGCGCAAGGAGCAGATTGTTGAGAAACGGCGACATTTCCTCTGCTGACAAACACTGACTTTTGAAAGTGCGACAGATGATAGGAGGCCCTTTGACCAATGATTCTCCGATGATTCCCCTTTGCATCCTAGGGACTGTCCATGTAGACGGAAACTATGTGGTACATGTCAAAACCACCTGATGAATGTCTGGCTTTATCTTCAAGTCTGAGACTGAGTTGGAAGAGACAAAACCAATGCTCTGTGGAGCTACCTAGTGGCCAGTACCTGCAACTCCAGCGTGACAGTTGACACAGCAAAACTCAATGCATTTTTTATTCCCCCTGCTGGTTCCCAGAGACACAAAGTCACACATCAACACAGAAGCAGACCCTTCGATCCAATAAGGTAAAATGCTTTTGCCCGAAACGTCGATTCTCCTGCTCCTCGGATGCTGCCTGACCTGCTGCGCTTTTCCAGCACCGCTCTGATCTAGATCCCCCTTCGGTCCAACCAGTCCACGCTGAACGTAATCCCAAACCAAAAGTAGTGCCTGCTCTCCTGGCCATGTCCAGCCAAACCTTTCCCGTTCACGCACTTCTCCGGAGGTCTGTAACTGTCCCCACATTAACCACTCGCTCAGGAAGTTCATTCCACACGCGGGCCACCCTCTGTGCAAACAAAAAAGGCCTTGGCATCTTTCCCAAATCTCTCTCCTCTCGGCTTAAGAACGTGGGCCCTCTAGTCTTGCAATCCGCCCATCCTAGGGAAAAGCCAACGACCATTAACTTTTATCTATACCCATCATTATTTTATAGGCTTCTATAGAGTCGCCTCTCAACCTCCTGGGCTTCAGTGGAAAAAGTCCCAGGCTTTCCTTAGAAATCAAACCTTCCATACCCGGCAACATCCTGGTAAACCTCCTCTGAACCCTCTACAGCTTGATAAGATCTTTCCCCTAACGTAAAGATCATTGGTAAGGCCGGTTCCAATTGGCTATGCCCAATTGCCCTTGAGAAGGTGACAGAGTATGATCATGGCTGTGGAAGGAAAAAAATGTACATGGGGTTCTCGGTGTTTTCAACGGACGGAGATGGTTATAAAGCAAGGAAGTTATGTTAAACTTTAATAAGGATGCCATGAGAGGATTGTGCCCAATGAGTTTTTATTCCAAATGCAGTGAGATTAGATTAGATTAGATTCCCTACAATGTGGAAACAGCCCAACCAACCCTCCGAAGAGTAACCCACCCAGACCCATTTCCCTCTGACTAATGCACCGATCACTATGGGGAAATTTAGCATGGCCAATTCACCTGACCTGTGGGAGGGAACCAGAGCACCCGGGGGAAACCCACGCAGACACGGGGAGAATGTGCAAACTCCATCCAGACAGTCGCCCGAGGTTGGAATCGAACCTGGGACCCTGGTGCTGCAAGGCAGCAGTGCTAACCACTGAGCCACTGCGCTGCCCCGAAGGGTTAGCGTGATCTGGAAATATGCTGCCTGAAACAGCGGTGGGGAGCAGATCCAACAGGAATCTTTACAATCCCGCTGAACGAGAGCTGTGTTTTCAAAGACTGTCATCCGGCACTCGTCAGGACACACGCAAGAATACCAAACTTCAGAGCAACAGCTATATCCCTGCCAGAGAAAAAAGGGGCACTGATTGTTTACTAAGTGGTCAAAATAGTGTCGTTGGGGAATGCCCCAATTTCAAAATGGGGACCGATTTCAAAAGAATGTGTTGAAGGATGAACAGGGGGTAGGGGGAGCGGAATGTGAGAGCCACAAAGGATCAAATACCTTGCCTAGATGAGGCCTCTGATTATTCGTAAATGCGCTGGGATGTGCATACAAGAGTTGGGGAAACTGCGAAGGCTGTGGGCCAAGTGATGGAAAATGGGATTAGAATGGATCACTTGGTGTGGACATGATGGGCCGAATGGTCTCTCTCCATGAAAAGCAAATTATGTTGGTGAATGGTAGGGCCTTTAAGGAGCGTGGTGGAACAGAGGGACCTTGGAGTTCAGGTGCAGGGTTCTCTGAAAGTGGAGTCCCAGGTAGACAGGGCAGGGAAGGAGGCTTTAGACACACTGGCCTTCATCAGTCAGGGCATTGAGTATAGACGTTGGGAAGTTATGTTGCAGTTATACAGGACGTTGGTGAGGCCGCACTTGGAGTACTGTGTTCAGGTTTGGTCACCTTGCTATAGGAAGGATGTTATTAAACTGGACAGTGAGCAGAGGAGGTTTACAAGGATGTTGCCAGGTCTGAAGGAACTGAGTTCCAGGGAGAGGGTGGACAAGTGAGGACTTTTTTCTTTAGAGTGTAGGAGACTGAGGGAGAATGTTATCGAGGTGTATAAGATCATGAGAGGCATCGATAGGGTGAACACACTCAGTCTTTTCCCCCAGGGTTGGGGAATCAAGGACTAGAGGGCATCAGGTTAAGGTGAGAGGGGAAGAATAAAAGGGAACCTGAGGGGGCAACATTTTTACCCAGAGGGTGGTACACAGATGGAATGAGCTGCCAGCGGAAGTGGTTGGGGCGGGTACATTAACAACATTTAAAAGGCATTTGGACAAATACATGGAGAGGGAAGGATTAGGGGGATATGGGCCAAGTTCAGGGAAATGGGGTTAGTGTGGACGGACATTTTGGTCAGCATGGACCAGTTTGGACCAAAGGGCCTGTTTCTCTGCTGGAGGACTCTATGACTCTACGACTAAGTTGTATAGATGGGTCAAAAGGCCTCTTCCTGGGATGACTCAGAGAGAAGCTGTCCACCAGTCAAGTAGGTGGCCTTGGACTTCCAGTTGGGAGGTGGGGGGTGGGGGGTGGCAGGAGACAGGGGGGAGGTGAGCACATGGGGTGGCACAGTGGCTCAGCGGTTAGCACTGCTTGCCTTACAGGGGCCCGGGTTCGATTCCAGCCCTCGGGCGACTGTCCGTGTGGAGGTTGCACGTTCTCCCCCGTGTCTGCGTGGGTTTCCTCCCCCCAGTCCGAAGATGCGGGTCTGAGCAGTGACTGTTCTGCTCTCTGAACCCGCTGATCGGGCTCAGTGAAATCCTTCTTAAGTCGTAAGATGGATGAACTTTGAGCATTAATCAGCACAGGTGAGTACGGTATTGTTGCAATCGCTGAAACCTGGTTGAAGGAAGGGCAGGAGGACGGCAACGATGAGGAAAGATGTCTTCAAATAAGGCCATCTTAGAAATAAATGAAGGGTAGAGGCCTACTGAATAATTGGGCTCCGCTGACACCTCAGCGAAACATCTGGATGTATGTACAAACAATTCAGTCTGATGTGTGTATGTAAAGAAATGCAATGTATACAGATGAAATGGCATCACCAATTGTATAGCTATCAAAATAATTTTACGAGTAAAGTATATTTTTGAAATAAAAAACGCTTAGAAATAAAAGAAGGGGGATTACACTTTGCTGGGATTACACTTCAAGCCTCTCCACAGCCAGAAGGAGACAGAGGAGCAACGTGGAGGCAAATTACAGGAAGATGTGATGAGAACAGGGTTATAGTTGGAGGGAACGTCAACTGTGCTGGCATTAACTGAGATCACCTCAATGTGAACGGATTGGATGGGGTAGAATTGTTAAAAGGGCATCCAAGGAGAGCTTTTTGCGCCAGTCTGTAAATACAGAGGAACCTCGATGATGTGAACGACACGGTCAGGGAGCATTTTATTCAGAAAATCGCATGTTTGGAAAATTGAATGCCGGATAACAGAGTTTGGCCGAGCATTGGGGCCTTGCGAACTTGCTGGATTATCCGAAATTCGGATAATTGAATGCCGGATAACCGAGGTTTCTCTGTACTCCTACTAGAGGTGGAGCAGCGCTGGACCTAATCCCAGGGAATAAAACTAGTCAAGTGGATGAAGTTTCAGCGGGCAGGTATTTTGGGAATAGTGACCATAACACTCCATGTTTCAAAGACATTATGGAAGACTTAAGATCAGGTTCCGTACAGTGTGGAAACAGACCCTTCAGCCCAACAAGTCCACACCGACCCTCTGAAGAGTAACCCACCCAGACCCATTTCCCCCTGACTAATGCACCAAACACTACGGGCAATTTAGCACGGCCAACCCACCCTAACCTACACATCCCTGAACACTGTGGGGTAATTTAGCACAGCCAACTCACCCTACCCTGCACATCCTTGAACACTATGGGGCAACTTAGCAAGGCCAATCCACCCTAACCTACACATCCCTGAACACTATGGGGTAATTTAGCATGGCCAACCCACCCTAACCCACACATCCCTGAACACTATGGGGTAATTTAGCCTGGCCAACCCACCCTAACCTACACATCCCTGAACACTATGGGACAATTTAGCATGGCCAACCCACCCTAACCTACACATCCCTGAACACTATGGGGCAATTTAGCCTGGCCAACCCACCCTAACCTACACATCCCTGAACACTATGGGGCAATTTAGCCTGGCCAACCCACCCTAACCTACACATCCCTGAACACTATGGGGCAATTTAGCACGGCCAATCCACCCTAACCTACACATCCCTGAACACTATGGGGTAATTTAGCATGGCCAATCCACTCTAACCTGCACATCCTTGAACACTATGGGGCAATTTAGCATGGCCAACCCACCCTAACCTACACATCCCTGAACACTATGGGGCAATTTAGCACGGCCAATCCACCCTAACCCACACATCCCTGAACATTATAGGGCAATTTAGCATGGCCAATCCACTCTAACCTGCACATCCACGAACACCATGAGGTAATTTAGCATGGCCAATCCATCCTAACCTATACATCTTTGGATTGTGGGAGGAAACCCACGCTGACACGGGGGAGAATGTACAAACTCCACACAGACTGTTGCCCGAGGCTGGAATCGAACCCAAGGTCCCTGGCGCTGGGAGGCAGCAGTGCTAACCACTGAGCCATGATGGGCCAACGGGCCTGTTTTGATGCTGCAAGTATCTGAAATCTGGATGTGGTGATGCAGGAGGTAAGTAAGCCTCAAGGGTAGATTGTTGGATTGGGAAGTATAGAAAATGCAGTGTCCACTCTTAGATGCTTGGATAAGGACTGTCGTTCTGGGTGGGGAAGGAGGAGACATCTTGGGGGTTTCAAGCAGGACTGGGAGGACCCCTATGCAGGAAGCAGGCTCAGGCTAGCACAACGGCAGTGGGTGGAGGCTAGCCTTCCCGAGGGAATCTGCACCCCCTCGGGTCTCTTTCAAATCTTGGGGATCCATTTTCCATCCTAACCGCAACCCCCTCCCCCACTCCTCCCCACTACCAGACCCTTCTGCCATCCCCATAACCCTCACCCCAACAGGAGGCAGATATCACGAGCACAGCCCCCCAACCCCCTTTTAAATATCAAGGAAAAAACATGATCGGATCAGCAGACATTCTCAAACAAGGAGCAGCTAACACAGTTAATCCAGTCCTCAGCGTTGCTGTGCTTAAGAAATGCAATAAGTTCTTTATCCCCCTAAGAGAGAGTCCGCCAGTGAAATATTTCGAACAGAGAGAAGGTTGCGTCACCAATTATCTCTCTTGCAATCTCTGAAAAGTACTTCACAAGAGAATTGACAGCCAGTACTTAACACATCGAATGCCTTGACTTCCCTGAAATGTGTGCAAGAAGTCTTTCTGGTATTCAATTTCTATTTTATCGCATAAAAATTAAAGTCACACATGTACACGCAAATACACACATGCATACAGATACCCACACACACACACACACATACACATATACACACACACTCTCACACAGACACACTCTCACACACACACATATTCACACACACACACTCTCACACATACTTTCTCACACACACACACTCTCACACAGACACACACTCTCTCACACACACATACACACACGCATATACACACACACACACTCTCTCACACAGACGCACACTCTCACACACACACATACACATATACACACACACACACTCTCTCACACACACACACTCTCACACACACACACTCTCACACAGGCACACTTTCACACACACACACACACACACACACACACACACTCTCACACACACACACACACACACACACTCTCACACACACACACTCTCTCTCACACACACACAGACATATTCTCACAAACTGTGTCATGAAAGCCAACTTGATTCAATTAAAAAGAAAGACAACCAATACACACGAGAACATTCTTACACGTTGTACATTCTCTGAACACACAGAAGTGTTCGGCAAATCTCTTCCAACGCTTTGCATTCGGACGTCAAATTGCAATCTGAGCTTTCAGGGCAGCTCAAGACCTTGAGGTTAACATTTTCAGTAAGGCACAAAACGGCACAAAGGGTTATTCAAATTCACTTACAAAATGCAGCGTTTGAAAACTTCCGGAAGAAAATATGGGGCATTAGAAATTTCAGTTACTGAGAAATTTTTAAAAAACACATTTTCTGTTCCAAATGCAATTCGCTTTCAAGTGCAATTCCACCAGAACATGCTGACACAAAAGATGTGGCTGACAATATCTGAAATGAGTGACAAACCAAGCAGAGGCCCATCTTCCGAGATATAACTTGTTTTGAGGCTACAGAGAGGGGATCAAACTCTTTGCTTGAGAAAGGACTTGGAGGTGAAAGTTTTAATCTGGGATTGTTCACTGTATCTTCATGACAGTGGGACTCTGTTGGCTATAAACTCTGTGAGCATGGTCTTAACCTCCACAACCACCCGATGAAGGAGCAGTGCTCCGAAAGCTAGTGCTTCCAAACAAACCTGTCGGACTACAACCCGGTGTTGTGTGATTCTTAAATCTTGTAAAAGGAAGGTGCTCTAAAAGAATCCCATAATTAAGGGGTATGATTATCGGTTATAGAGACAGAACAGGTCAGAAGTTCTCTGCAGGACAGGGGAAAAAAAATCAGACAGAAAATAAGATCAATGTCTGTAAAGTTTGGGAGGGGTGTGACAGGGAAGACGCGATGAGGGGTGTCCTGCGAGGACTTGTGTTGGGGCTTCATGGATTTTCTATGTTTATGAGGTGATATAATTGAAAAGCATCTGTCCAAACTTGCGGAAGACATGAAACCAACTGTGATGTAGCTGGGAGCAATAAAGTCCAAAGTGAACATAAAAACACACGGTGAATTAATCTCGGATGAAGCAATTTTTTATTTTACGTTCATTCACAGGATGAGGGTGTAGGTGGCTGGGCCAGGAACAGGGCAGTTCAAAGGCAACTCCATCAGTGTGGGGTCTGGGGGGGGCGTGTGTAAGGCAGACCGAGGTCAGGACGGCAGTAACATTCCCAAAAGGACATTAGTGAAGCAGATGGGGTTTCCCCAACAAGCAACAAAAATTCCACCGTCATCATGAGGCTTTTCATTTCAGCTCTGTGAGGAAATCTGCTTTGGACCGAAATAGTAGTGAAAGACATGAGACTGGTGTGTGTGTGTGTGAGGGTGTTTGTGTGTCTGTGTGTGTATGTGTCTGTGTGTGTGTGGGTGGGTGTTTGTGTGTGTGTATGCGTCTGTGTGTGTATGTGTGTGAGTCTGTGTGTGTATATGCCTCTGTGTGTGCATGTGTGTATGTGTCTGTGTGTGTGTGCAAGTATGTGTCTGTGAGTGTGTTTGTGTGTGTGTCTGTCCATCTGTCTAGCTGCATGTGTGCCTGTTTGTGTGTGTCTGAATGTGTGTGCATGTACCTGTATGTGTGTGTGTGTGCCTGTATGTGTCTGTGCGTGTGTGTGTTTGCACCTGTGTGTGTGTGTCTGTGTGTTGTCTGTGTCCTTGTATGTGTCTGTTTGTGTGCCTGTCTGTGTGTGTGTCTGTGCCTATATGTGTCTGTGCATGTGTGCCTGCATGTGGGTGGGTGTGTCTATGTGCATGTGTGTGAGGGTGTTTGTGTGTGTGTATGTGTGTGAGGGTGTGTGTCTGTGTGCAAGTATGTGTCTGTTTGTGTGACTGTGTGTGTGTCTGTCTGGCTGCGTGTGTGCCTGTATGTGTGTGTGTCCTTGTATGTGTCTGTTTGTGTGTGTGTCTGAATATGTGCATGTGTGCCTGCAAGTGTGTGTATGTCTGTGTGCACGTGCGCCTGTATGTGTGTGTGTCTGTGTGCCTGTATGTGTCTGTGCATGTGTGTGTATGTGTATGCATGCACCTGTATGTGTCTGTGTGTTTGTGTCTGTGTGTGTGTGTGTGTCTGTGTCCTTGTATGTTTCTGTTTGTGTGCCTGTCTTTGTGTGTGTCTGAATGTGTGCGTGTGTGCCTGTATGAGTCTGTGTCTGTGTGTGTGCCTGTGTGTACGCATGCGCCTGTATGTGTCTGTATGTTTGTGTCTGTGTGTGTCTCTGTGTGTGCGTGCGTGTGTGTCTGTGCGTGTGCGTGTCTGTGTGTATGTGTCTATGTGTGTGCCTGTGTATGTCAATGTGTGTGTGTACGTGTGTCTGAGTGTGCGAGTCTGTGTGTGTATGAGTCTGTGTGCGTGTGTCTATGTGTGTGTGTGTCTGGATGTGTGTCTCTATGTGTGTGTATGTGTGTTTGTGTTTGTGTGTGTGTGTGTGTCTGTCCCTGTGTGTGTGTGTGTGCGTGCGTGTATGTGCGTGTGTGTGTGTGTGTCAGTGTGTATGTATGTCTGTGTGTGTGTGTATGTGTGGGTGTGTCTGTGTGTGTGTGAGTGCCTGTGTGTGTCTGTGTGTGTGTGTATGTCTCTCTGTGTGTGTGTGTGTGTGTATCTGTGTGTGTGTGTGTGTGTGTGTGTGTGTCTGTCCCTGTGTGTGTGTGTGTGTGTGTGAGGGTGTGTGTCACTTTGGGGGGTGGGGGGGGTGGTGGAGTTGTGGGGATGTTCCAGGCCCAAAGATCATTAAAGTCCCATGAACACATGAGTCAAGAAGGCTCAAAGAAAGAACGAAGAAGAGAACCGTACAGCCCAGGAACAGGCCCTTCGGCCCTCCAAGCCTGTGCCGATCCAGATCCTCTATCTAATCCTGACGCCTGTTTTCTAAGAGTCTGTATCCCTCTGCTCCCTGCCCATTCATGTATCTGTCTGAGATACATCGTAAATTACACTATTGTTCCTGCCCCTACACCCCCCGCTGGCAACGTGTTCCGGGCACCCACCACCCTCTGTGTAAAGAACTTCCCACGCATATCTCCCCTAAACTTTTCCCCTCTCACTTTGAACTCATGACCCCAAGTAATTGAATCCCCCACTCTGGGAAAAAACTTCTTGCTATCCACCCTGTCTACACCTGTCATGATTTTGTAGACCTCAGTCAGGTCCCCCCTCACTCTCTGTCTTTCTAATGAAAGTAATCCTAATCTACTCAACATCACTTCATAGCTAGCGACCCCCCTGGCTCATGGAATGCAGGCCGTTATATTTGTCAGAACAGAATACGGGGAGGTGAGGTCACTGCAGTCCATAGGGCTGCTCTCACATAGGGGAGAGAGAGAGAGAGAGGGGGGTGAGAGAGAGAGAGAGGGGGGGGGAGAGAGAGAGGGGGGAGAGAGAGACAGAGAGAGAGGGGGGTGAGAGAGAGAGAGAGAGAGGGGTGAGAGAGAGAGGGGGGGAGAGAGAGAGGGGGGAGAGAGAGACAGAGAGGGGTGAGGGGGGGGAGAGAGAGGGGGGGGAGAGAGAGAGGGGGGAGAGAGAGACAGAGAGGGGTGGGGGGGGAGAGAGAGGGGGGGGGAGAGAGAGAGAGAGAGAGAGAGGGGTGAGAGAGAGAGGGGGGGGAGAGAGAGAGACAGAGAGGGGTGAGAGAGCGGGGGAGAGAGAGAGGGGGGAGAGAGAGACAGAGAGAGAGAGGGGTGAGAGAGAGAGAGGGGGGAGAGAGGGGGAGAGAGAGAGAGAGAGACAGAGAGAGAGAGGGGTGAGAGAGAGAGGGGTGAGAGAGAGAGGGGGAGAGAGAGACAGAGAGAGAGAGGGAGAGAGAGAGAGGTGAGAGAGGGGGGGGAAGAGAGAGAGAGAGGGGTGAGAGAGAGAGAGAGGGGAGAGAGAGAGACAGAGAGAGAGGAGTGAGAGAGAGAGAGAGGGGTGAGAGAGAGAGGGGAAGAGAGAGACAGAGAGAGAGAATGGTGAGCGAGAGAGGGGGGGGAAGAGAGAGAGAGGGAGGTGAGAGAGAGAGGGGGGAGAGAGAGAGGGGGTAGAGAGAGAGAGGGGTGAGAGAGAGAGGGGTGAGACAGAGAGAGAGAGGGGTGAGAGAGAGATGGGGGAAGAGAGAGACAGAGAGAGATGGGGGGGAGAGAGAGACAGAGTGAGAGAGAGAGAGGGGTGAGAGAGAGAGGGGAGGGGGGGAGAGAGTCAGAGACAACTAGTGGTGGTTTAACCTGATGGTCACCATGTCTCAGGTGAGGGGAGAGAATCACGGATTCCTTACAGTGTGGAAACAGGCCCTTCGGCCCAACAAGTTCACACTGACCCTCTGAAGAGTAACCCACCCAGACCTATTCCCCCACCCTATTACTGTACAGTTCCCCTGACTAACACGCCTAACCCATGCCTCCCTGAACACGAGGGGCAATTTAGCATGGCCAATCCACCCTAACCTGCACAATGTTGGATTGTGGGAGGAAACTGGAGCACCCGGAGGAAACCCACGCAGACACAGGGAGAATGTGCAAACTCCACACAGACAGTCGCCTGAGGCGGGAATTGAACCTGGGTCCTTGGGAGGCTGCAATGCTAACCACTGAACCTTCATGCCGCGTGAGGTGAACAAGGAGAACCCTTCATGGTACCCTGAACCAGCGACAGTAAGGACTTCATGAGGCCACACCCAGGTTTCTGTGAGCAGTTCACCTTTAGAAGGTCATATTAGCTTTGGAGATATTAGCATCGCCTCTCACTCTCTGCATTGAGTCCCAGTGATCAGCCCATCTGTCCATATCCTTGTGTGATCTCTATTTATCACCCCACCAATTTCCATATTGTTAGTAATACCAAAGGAAATATGTGCAATGTGCCTCAAAAGCTACCTGGCTCAGACCTCCATAACCATGAAGTTCTTCAAGAGTTTAGTCATGGCCCACATCAACTCCAGCCTCCCGGCCTGCTCCAATCTGCCCCCCCCCTGGTACAACCGGTCCACAGCAGAAGCCATTCTCCCTCACCCTACGCTCATCTCTGGGGCACCTGGAGGCACCGCTGCTGTCAACGCTGTAATCCCAACCAAATTAATCTCCAAACCCCAAGAGCTAGGCCTCTGCTCTGCCCCGTCGGCAGCTGGACCCTCAACCTTGTGACCCGTGGACCGCAATCGGGCAAAACTGACAACGGCGCCTCTTCCAAGACAATCCTCAACATCATTGGAGCCCGCAAGGAAGCGTACCCTACAGTATTCAAGTGGCACCCTGGGGGAGCAGGGCAGTCGGCGTTTTGAGCATAAGCCCTTCATCGGGATTGTGAAGGGCTCACGCCCGAAGCGTCGACTCCCCTGCTCCTCGGATGCTGCCTGAGCGACTGTGCTTTTCCAGCACCACACCTTTTTCGACTCAGATCGCCGGCATCCGCACTCCTCACGTTCTCCCCTACTGCACACTCGCGGCTGTGGGGCCGAACGCAGTCGGAACTCCATCGCGGGGTTCGCTGACGATGGTACCACGGTAGGCCGGATGTCAACCAGCGACGCGACAGAATACAGGAAGGAGGCAAGAGTGCATCACAGATGCAAAGGCAGCAAGACCTGCCTCAACGTCGGCAAAACTAAAGAGGTGATCACCCACTTCAGGAAGCAAAGAGGTGGGCACCCCCCCATCTGCATCTACGGAGCTGAGGCAGGGACGATGGAGAGCATCACATTCCGAGGATTGACAACAATAAAGTGGGGACCACTCATGGAGATGTAATGGTCAAGAAGGCTAAACAGCGCCCATACCACAGGTTCAAGAACAGCTTCTTTCTTACTGTTATTAGACTACTGCTCTCTCATTTCAAACCTAATGTTAATCATCCTTGTGCCCACCTCGTTTCTCGGGCAGTTGTGTGCTTCGCTCTGTCTGAGCACCTGTATGCCCTTGATCTGCTTGCGTGCAAAACAAAACTTTTCACTGTACGTAGGCATATGTGACAACAATAAATCAAATCAAATTGAATCTGTAGGGTCATAGAGATGTACAGCACGGAAACAGACCCTTCGGCCCAACCCGTCCATGCCGACCAGATATCCCAACCCAATCTAGTCCCACCTGCCAGCACCCGGCCCATATCCCTCCAAACCCTTCCTATTCATATACCCATCCAAATGCCTTGAAAATGTTGCAATTGTACCAGCCCCCACCACATCCTCTGGCAGCTCATTCCACATATGCACCACCCTCTGTGTGAAAAAGTTGTCCCATGGTCTCTTTTATATCTTTCCCCTCTCACCCTAAACCTATGCCCTCTAGTTCTGGACGCCCCAACTCCAGGGAAAAGACTTTGTCTATTTACCCTATCCGTGCCCCTCATAATTTTGAAAACCTCTATAAGGTCACCCCTCAGCCTCCGAGGCTCCAGGGAAAACAGCCCCAGACTGTTCAATCTCTGCCTGTCGCTCAAATCCTCCAACCCTGGCAACATCCTTGTAAATCTTTTCTGAACCCTTTCAAGTTTCACAACATCTTTCCGAGATCAGAGAAAGAAATTGGAGAACAATATCTCTGCCTCTGCGATTTCCCCAGAACCCTTGAACACTTTGGTTCTTCTGCCCACCATTGTATGGCTGCTCCCATTTCAGAATGTATCAGCACAGCAGGAGGCCATTCAGCCCTGTTCTAGCTCTTTGCCAACAATCCCATCCGCCTCGTCCAATTTTCACACGATTCTTCCCCTGTCCCATATTCCTGAACCCTTATTCCCTTCCTCTCGATTTCTCTAAGTACTCCCCTTCTCGAGGTTCTTGCTGAATCTACCCCCATCGCCCTGTCAAGCCACGTTCCAGATCACAAAAGCTCACTCCGCCCGAGAAAAAAATTCCCCCTGACTCTCCCCTCAAGCTTTTTTATGGATGTCTTCAACCAGTGTCCCCCACTGGTATCCAACCCTCTCACCATTCAAAACAGCTCCCCCTGCATTGACGCAACTGAAACAGGCCTTCTGATTTCGAATGCCTTAATTCAACCCCCCCCCACCCCTCCTTAACCTTCTTCGCTCTGAGGTGAACAATTCCAGTTTCTCTGAATCACGTGACCCTGGGTCCTATCAAGTCCTCACCTGCACCCTCTCCAAGGCCTTGACACCCAACTGGAAGTGCGGGGCCTAGAATTGGGTACAAGGCCTGACCAGGTTCAATGTAAGGCCAGACACCAGGCAGCACGTTGAGCTGAATTGGTTACTCATGGGTTTGCTCATCATGTTATTATTGCGGTGATATTATTTTCACAGATGCACCCTTCTCAGTGAGCTGTCTTCCTTTCTGGGCCTTGTGGGAGACTGGGCTAGCCTGGGTTAGCTCGCTTCACAGCAAGTGTAGGCTCTGCTGGAGTTGCGAGTTCATTGCCAGGACAATAAGGTGAACTTCGGACATCAACGCAACTTGGAGAGGACAGAGTGAGGTGGAAGCAGAGAGAACATTCTTTCAGTTTCCTATGGCATCACTCCGCCACCGTATAGAAGCGCCATCTCATTTGGTGGGGTGAGGGGGTTTGACAGACCATCGTAGACCTTTATGGGATGTACACGCAATACACAGGACAGGGCATCTCTGGAGCGGCACGCACTCACATGCCAGTTCCATGCGATACGTCATTATCTGCTTATCACACGAGCCCATTATGCCGCGCTCAGAGATCTCCAGCCTGATGATAGATTGAGTATCTTTGCAATCACCTTCTCAGGATTGGGATGAACCCCTTGCCCTGTTGGTCCTATCGGAATTCTGTTGGCTTCAACTCGCTTCTCTCCCGTGGGGCGGCACGGTGGCTCAGTCGCAAGCACTGCTGCCTCACAGCACCAGGGTCCCAGGTTCAATTCCAGCCTTGGGCCACAGTCTGTGTGGAGTTTGCACATTCTCCCCGTGTCTGCATGGGTTTCCTCTAGGTACTCTGGTTTCCTCCCACAGTCCAAAGATGTGCAGGTTAGGGTGAATTGGCCATGCTAAATTGCCCGTAGTGTTAGGTGTGTTAGTGAGAGGGAAATAGGACTGGGTGGTTTACTCTTTGGAGGGTCGGTGTGGACTGATTGGGCCGAAGGGCCTGTTTCCACACTGTAGGGAATCTAATCTCCCTGGTCAGTCTCGGCTGGTGCTCGAGCAGATCTGACTGGGTCCTGACCATGGTCAGTCTCGAGCTCCATTTATCATGTCTCTATACCCAGGGACCAGCAGATTATTCACAACAGCTTTCACTCCAAACGATCGCTGACCTATCTCATGGATGTTGATACTCTCAGAACAGTGAAAATCTAAACATCTGTGACTTCCAAATACCACCCAACGGCTCAGAGCCAACAGCTAGGAATGGGATTACAATGGTTAGGTCCTTGCTGTTTTGTTTTTTTTTAACCAGCATTGGCTCAATGGGCCGAAGGGCCTTCTTCTGTGCTTCAGGCCCCACATGTACTCTGCACAGCAGTCCCTTCAATGGCCAGCATCCATCCATCAATGTAGGAAAGCTGTGGCTACATCCCTTCAAGGGTGTCCAATAGGTGCTGGGATCGCTTTGCAGATGAACTGAGATCCTCTGGGGTCGGAGCCGACTCTGAGTTTCCCAGGCTTTCCAACTGCGACCACCCTGCTCAGCTGCAGCGCAGAAGGAGTCACCTTCTCCTCCTTCCTTTCCAGCTCCTCGCTGTCAGGGAAAGGCCTCCGGCGTTCCCAAAGATCCGTCCCACCCTGGCAATGTTTCTCTACAACCTCGACCATCGGGGGGAAGGTACAGAAGCCTGAACACACGCACCAGCCGGTTTCACAACAGTTTCTACCCTACTGTCATGAGAATACTGAATGGACTCTCAAACTCTTAACATTCGCCTGTCCCTGTGTTTTCGTTTTGGCTGCTGTTTACCTATTATTTACTTATCTACGTTACTTAACTCTGTGATCGGCCTGTACTACTCACAAGACAACGCTTTTCACTGTACCTCGGTACACGTGACTATAAATTCAATTTAATCCAACTTTTCCTTCAGGCTGGACTTGAAGGCATTTGGAACACACCTCAATGAGATGCTGAGATAGTCACTACTCACTCTCGTCAATTTCCAGATGATATTTACCAGGGAAACATCTACTTGGACCCATCCAGCAGCCAGTGGACTGGTGCACTGTCAAACAGAGAGAATATCTTCCACATACTTGCCAGGATCAGCGTTAGATTTCTTTCATTCTTTCCCAAACAGGGATTCTATTAATACACTCCAGCTGATTTCACCCCTTCCGTGTGTGGCAATGGCTTCCAATCTAAGGATGTGTAGGTTTGGGTGGATTGGCCGTGGGAAATTACCCCATAGTGTTCAGGGATGTGTGGGTTAGGGTGGATTGGCCGTGCTAAATTACCCCATAGTGTTCAGGGATGTGTAGGTTAGGGTGGATTGGCCGTGCTAAATTACCCCATAGTGTTCAGGGATGTGTAGGTTAGGGTGGATTGGCCATGCTAAATTACCCCATAGTGTTCAGGGATGTGCAGGTTAGGGTGGATTGGCCATGCTAAATTACCCATAGTGTTCAGGGATGTGTTGGTTAGGGTGAATTGGCCATGCTAAATTACCCCATAGTGTTCAGGGATGTGCAGGTTAGGGTGGATTGGCCATGCTAAATTACCCCATAGTGTTCAGGGATGTGTAGGTTAGTTTGGATTGGCCATGCTAAATTACCCCATAGTGCTCGGGGATGTGTGGGTTAGGGTGGATTGGCCGTGGGAATTTACCCCATAGTGTTCAGGGATGTGTAGGTTAGGGTGGATTGGCCGTGGGAAATTACCCCATAGTGTTCAGGGATGTGCAGGTTAGGGTGGATTGGTCGTGCTAAATTACCCCATAGTGTTCAGGGATGTATAGGTTAGGGTGGATTGGCCATGCTAAATTATCCCATAGTGTTCAGGGATGTGTAGGTTAGGGTGGATTGGCCGTGCTAAATTACCCCATAGTGCTCAGGGATGTGTAGGTTAGGGTGGATTGGCCGTGCTAAATTGTCCCATAGTGTTCAGGGATGTGTAGGTTAGGGTGGATTGGCCGTGCTAAATTGTCCCATAGTGCTCAGGGATGTGTAGGTTAGGGTGGATTGGCCGTGCTAAATTACCCCATAGTGTTCAGGGATGTGTAGGTTAGGGTGGATTGGCCATGCTAAATTACCCCATAGTGTTCAGGGATGTGTACGTTAGGGTGGATTGGCCGTGCTAAATTACCCCATAGTGTTCAGGGATGTGTAGGTTAGGGTGGATTGGCCGTGGGAAATTGCTCCATAGTGTTTAGCGATGTGTAGGTTAGGGTGGATTGGCCATGCTAAATTACCCCATAGTGTTCAGGGATGTGTAGGTTAGGGTGGATTGGCCGTGGGAAATTGCTCCATAGTGTTTAGCGATGTGCAAGTTAGGTATATTAGTCAGAGGTAAATCCAGGATAATAGGATGGGGGAAAGGGTCTGGGTGGGTTACTCTTCAGAGGGTCGGTGTGGGCTTGTTGGGCTGAATGGTCTATTTCCAAACTGTAGGGCTTATAGGATTCTATTGAGAGTAAACATCCCCTCTCTCAGCAGGTCCATGGTCGGGTCGATCACGCTGAAGACAATCTAATCTCTCGTCACCTTGTGCTCACCCAAACTCTCCAAATTCAGTTTCAAATCTCAGCGCGGTCACATCCTGATCTCTGGTCAGGCTCAGAGATCACCCATCAATAAGGTTAGTGAAGGATTCAAGGGGGACCTTCAGTACTTCTGCAGTCTGTTGTTTTTGCCTGCTCCTCAGTGACATTGAGAATGCGATGCAGCTTGCAGCTCTGTTTCCCCAGCACTGGTGTGAGTTTAGTTTGTTCAACCCTGTCTGTTTTGTCAGCAAGACTTGACGATAATTCGACACTGCCAATGACCACTGTTTTTCATCTCCACAAGAGTGGGGATTAGAAAATGATCAAACATAGAACATTCCAGCACAGTGCAGGCCCTTTGGCCCTCGATGTCGCACTGACCTGTGGAACCAATCTGAAGCCCATCTAACCCACACTATTCCATTCTCATCCATATGCCTATCCAATGCCCATTTAAATGCCCTTGAAGTTGGCAAGTCTACTCCTGTTGCAGGCAGACCGTTCCACGCCCCTACTACTCTCTGAGTAAAGAACCTACCTCTGACATCTGTCCTGTATCTATCACCCCTCAATTTAAAGCTATGTCCCCTCGTGCTAGCCATCACCATCCAGGGAAAAAGGCTCTCCCTGTCCACCCTCTCTAACTCTCTGATTATCTTATATGTCTCTATTAAGTCATCTCTCAACCTTCTTCTCTCTAACGGAAACAGTCTCAAGTCCATCAGCCTTTCCTCATAAGACCTTCCCTCCGAACCAGGCAAAATCCTAGTAAATCTCCTCTGAACCCTTTCCAAAGCTTCCACATCCTCCCTATAATGCGCTGACCAGAACTGTGCGCAATACTCCAAGTGCAGATGCACCAGAGTTTTGTCCAGCTGCAGCATGACCTCATGGCTCCAAAACACAATCCCTCTCCCAATAAAAGCTAACACACCATACGCCTTCTTAACAACCCTATCAACTTGGGTGGCAACTTTCAGGGATCTATGTACATGGACACTGAGATCTCTCTGTTCATCTACACGGCCAAGAATCTTACCATTAGCCCAGTGCTCTCCATTCCTGTTACACCTTCCAAAGTGAATCACCTCACACTTTTCCGCATTAAACTCCATTTGCCACATCTCAGCCCAGCTCTGCAGCTTATCTATGTCCCCCCTGTAACCTACAACATCCTTCAGCACTAATCACAGCTCCACCGACCTTAGTGTCATCCGCAAATTTACTAACCCAATAAAAAGCTCGAATGACTGACAAAGGGGGATTTGCTGTGATATCTCTCAAAATAGACACAATCTGAGGCAGGCATCGTGGTGCACAGGAGAAGCAAGAGTGAGAAAACACTTGATCGATTTATTGATTTATTGTCACGAAGAACATGGAACATTCCAGCGCAGTCCAGGCCCTTCTGCCCTCGATGTTGCACCAACCTGTGGTACCAATCTGAAGCCCATCTAACCTACAACATTCCATTCTCATCCACATGCCCACATGACCATTAAACTGCCCTTGAAGTTGGTGAGTCAACCACTGAGTTGGCGAGTCTCCGACAGGTGTCACATGTACCTAAGTACAGTCAGAGGCAGCACTGACAGGTCACACAATGTGAGGTTGTGCAGATCACAGGGTGAAAAAAAACCCCGAGACTGAGGCATACAACTTACGTCACACCGGCCGTACCCTGGGCAAGATCAGTATTAGCAAGATCCGCATTTTTTGAAGTTGAGGAGACCATTCATGAGTCAAATAACAGCCAGCCATCTGTATCTCCTGCCCGATTGAAGGGGTTGTAAAAGGTCATGACCAGGGTGTGATGGGCCTTTGATGGTGTTGCAGGAGATCATGACCAGGGTGTGATGGACCTTTGATGGTGTTGTAGTAGATCATGACCAGGGTGTGATGGACCTTTGATGGTGTTGTAGGAGATCATGACCAGGGTGTGATGGACCTTTGATGGTGTTGTCGGAGATCATGACCAGGGTGTAATGGGCCTTTGATGGTGTTGTTGGAGATCATGACCAGGGTGTGATGGGCCTTTGATGGTGATGTAGGAGATCATGACGAGTGTTTGATGGGCCTTTGATGGTGTTGTAGGAGATAATGACCAGGGGGTGATGGACGTTTGATGGTGTTGTAGGAGATCATGACCAGGGTGTGATGGACCTTTGATGGTGTTGTTGGAGATCATGACGAGTGTGTGATGGGCCTTTGATGGTGTTGTAGGAGATCATGACCAGGGTTTGATGGGCCTTTGATGGTGTTGTAGGAGATCATGACCAGGGTGTGATGGACCTTTGATGGTGTTGTTGGAGATCATGACGAGTGTGTGATGGGCCTTTGATGGTGTTGTAGGAGATCATGACCAGGGTGTGATGGGCCTTTGATGGTGTTGTAGGAGATCATGACCAGGGTGTGATGGGCCTTTGATGGTGTTGTTGGAGATCATGACCAGGGTGTGATGGGCCTTTGATGATGATGTAGGAGATCATGACCAGGGTGTGATGGGACTTTGATGATGATGTAGGAGATCATGACCAGGGTGTGATGGGCCTTTGATGGTGTTGTTGGAGATCATGACCAGGGTGTGATGGACCTTTGATGGTGATGTAGGAGATCATGACCAGGGTGTGATGGGCCTTTGATGGTGTTGTAGGAGATCATGACCAGGGTGTGATGGGCCTTTGATGGTGATGTAGGAGATCATGACCAGGGTGTGATGGGCCTTTGATGGTGTTGTAGGAGATCATGACCAGGGTGTGATGGACCTTTGATGGTGTTGTAGGAGATCATGTCCAGGGTGTGATGGGCCTTTGATGGTGTTGTAGGAGATCATGACCAGGGTCAGATGGACCTTTGATGGTGTTGTAGGAGATCATGACCAGGGTGTGATGGGCCTTTGATGGTGTTGTAGGAGATCATGACCAGGGTGTGATGGGCCTTTGATGGTGATGTAGTAGATCATGACCAGGGTGTGATGGGCCTTTGATGATGATGTAGGAGATCATGACCCGGGTGTGATGGGCCTTTGATGGTGTTGTAGGAGATCATGACCAGGGTGTGATGGACCTTTGATGGTGATGTAGGAGATCATGACCAGGGTGTGATGGACCTTTGATGGTGTTGTAGGTGATCATGACCAGGGTGTGATGGGCCTTTGATGGTGTTGTAGGAGATCATGACCAGAGTGTGATGGGCCTTTGATGGTGTTGTAGGAGATCATGACCAGGGTGTGATGGACCTTTGATGGTGTTGTAGGAGATCATGACCAGGGTGTGATGGACCTTTGATGGTGTTGTAGGAGATCATGACCAGGGTGTGATGGGCCTTTGATGGTGAAGTAGGAGATCATGACCATGGTGTGATGGGCCTTTGATGATGATGGAGGAGTTCATGACCAGGGTGTGATGGGCCTTTGATGGTGTTGTAGGAGATCATGACCAGGGTGTGATGGACCTTTGATGGTGTTGTTGGAGATCATGACGAGTGTGTGATGGGCCTTTGATGGTGTTGTAGGAGATCATGACCAGGGTGTGATGGACCTTTGATGGTGTTGTTGGAGATCATGACCAGGGTGTGATGGGCCTTTGATGGTGTTGTAGGAGATCATGACCAGGGTGTGATGGACCTTTGATGGTGATGTAGGAGATCATGACCAGGGTGTGATGGGCCTTTGATGATGATGTAGGAGACCATGACCAGGGTGTGATGGACCTTTGATGGTGTTGTAGGAGATCATGACCAGGGTGTGATGGGCCTTTGATGGTGTTGTAGGAGATCATGACCAGGGTGTGATGGGCGTTTGATGGTGTTGTAGGAGATCATGACCAGGGTGTGATGGGCCTTTGATGGTGTTGTAGGAGATCATGACCAGGGTGTGATGGGCCTTTGATGGTGTTGCAGGAGATCATGACCAGGGTGTGATGGACCTTTGATGGTGTTGTAGTAGATCATGACCAGGGTGTGATGGACCTTTGATGGTGTTGTAGGAGATCATGACCAGGGTGTGATGGACCTTTGATGGTGTTGTCGGAGATCATGACCAGGGTGTAATGGGCCTTTGATGGTGTTGGAGGAGATCATGACCAGGGTGTGATGGGCCTTTGATGGCGATGTAGGAGATCACGACCAGGGTGTGATGGACCTTTGATGGTGTTGTTGGAGATCATGACGAGTGTGTGATGGGCCTTTGATGGTGTTGTAGGAGATCATGACCAGGGTGTGATGGACCTTTGATGGTGTTGTTGGAGATCATGACCAGGGTGTGATGGGCCTTTGATGGTGTTGTAGGAGATCATGACCAGGGTGTGATGGACCTTTGATGGTGATGTAGGAGATCATGACCAGGGTGTGATGGGCCTTTGATGATGATGTAGGAGACCATGACCAGGGTGTGATGGACCTTTGATGGTGTTGTAGGAGATCATGACCAGGGTGTGATGGGCCTTTGATGGTGTTGTAGGAGATCATGACCAGGGTGTGATGGGCGTTTGATGGTGTTGTAGGAGATCATGACCAGGGTGTGATGGGCCTTTGATGGTGTTGTAGGAGATCATGACCAGGGTGTGATGGGCCTTTGATGGTGTTGCAGGAGATCATGACCAGGGTGTGATGGACCTTTGATGGTGTTGTAGTAGATCATGACCAGGGTGTGATGGACCTTTGATGGTGTTGTAGGAGATCATGACCAGGGTGTGATGGACCTTTGATGGTGTTGTCGGAGATCATGACCAGGGTGTAATGGGCCTTTGATGGTGATGTAGGAGATCATGACCCGGGTGTGATGGGCCTTTGATGGTGTTGTTGGAGATCATGACCAGGGTGTGATGGGCCTTTGATGGTGATGTAGGAGATCATGACTAGGGTGTGATGGGCTTTGATGATGATGTAGGAGATTATGACGAGTGTTTGATGGGCCTTTGATGGTGTTGTAGGAGATCATGACCAGGGTGTGATGGGCCTTTGATGGTGTTGTAGGAGATCATGACCAGGGTGTGATGGGCCTTTGATGGTGTTGTAGGAGATCATGACCAGGGTGTGATGGGCCTTTGATGATGATGTAGGAGATCATGACCAGGGTGTGATGGACCTTTGATGATGATGTAGGAGATCATGACCAGGGTGTGATGGACCTTTGATGGTGTTGTAGGAGATCATGACCAGGGTGTGATGGGCCTTTGATGGTGTTGGAGGAGATCATGACCAGGGTGTGATGGGCCTTTGATGGCGATGTAGGAGATCACGACCAGGGTGTGATGGACCTTTGATGGTGTTGTTGGAGATCATGACGAGTGTGTGATGGGCCTTTGATGGTGTTGCAGGAGATCATGACCAGGGTGTGATGGACCTTTGATGGTGTTGTAGGAGATCATGACCAGGGTGTGATGGGCCTTTGATGGTGTTGTAGGAGATCATGACCAGGGTGTGATGGGCCTTTGATGGTGTTGTAGTAGATCATGACCAGGGTGTGATGGGCCTTTGATGGTGTTGTAGTAGATCATGACCAGGGTGTGATGGACCTTTGATGGTGTTGTAGTAGATCATGACCAGGGTGTGATGGGCCTTTCATGGTGTTGTAGGAGATCATGACCAGGGTGTGATGGGCCTTTGATGATGATGTAGGAGATCATGACCAGGGTGTGATGGGCCTTTGATGGTGTTGTTGGAGATCATGACCAAGGTGTGATGGACCTTTGATGGTGTTGTAGGAGATCATGACCAGGGTGTGATGGGCCTTTGATGGTGTTGTAGGAGATCATGACCAGGGTGTGATGGGCCTTTGATGGTGTTGTAGGAGATCATGACCAGGGTGTGATGGGCCTTTGATGATGATGTAGGAGATCATGACCAGGGTGTGATGGGCCTTTGATGGTGTTGTTGGAGATCATGACCAGGGTGTGATGGACCTTTGATGGTGTTGTTGGAGATCATGACGAGTGTGTGATGGGCCTTTGATGGTGTTGTAGGAGATCATGACCAGGGTGTGATGGACCTTTGATGGTGTTGTAGGAGATCATGACCAGGGTGTGATGGACCTTTGATGATGATGTTGGAGATCATGACCAGGGTGTGATGGACCTTTGATGGTGTTGTAGGAGATCATGACCAGGGTGTGATGGACCTTTGACGATGTTGTAGGAGATCATGACCAGGGTGTGATGGACCTTTGATGGTGTTGTAGTAGATCATGACCAGGGTGTGATGGACCTTTGATGGTGATGTAGGAGATCATGACCAGGGTGTGATGGACCTTTGATGGTGTTGTAGGAGATCATGACCAGGGTGTGATGGGCCTTTGATGGTGTTGCAGGAGATCATGACCAGGGTGTGATGGACCTTTGATGGTGTTGTAGTAGATCATGACCAGGGTGTGATGGACCTTTGATGGTGTTGTAGGAGATCATGACCAGGGTGTGATGGACCTTTGATGGTGTTGTAGGAGATCATGACCAGGGTGTAATGGGCCTTTGATGGTGTTGTTGGAGATCATGACCAGGGTGTGATGGGCCTTTGATGGTGTTGTTGGAGATCATGACCACGGTGTGATGGACCTTTGATGGTGTTGTTGGAGATCATGACGAGTGTGTGATGGGCCTTTGATGGTGTTGTAGGAGATCATGACCAGGGTGTGATGGACCTTTGATGGTGTTGTAGGAGATCATGACCAGGGTGTGATGGGCCTTTGATGATGTTGTAGGAGATCATGACCAGGGTGTGATGGGCCTTTGATGGTGTTGCAGGAGATCATGACCAGGGTGTGATGGACCTTTGATGGTGTTGTAGTAGATCATGACCAGGGTGTGATGGACCTTTGATGGTGTTGTAGGAGATCATGACCAGGGTGTGATGGACCTTTGATGGTGTTGTCGGAGATCATGACCAGGGTGTAATGGGCCTTTGATGGTGTTGTTGGAGATCATGACCAGGGTGTGATGGGCCTTTGATGGTGATGTAGGAGATCATGACGAGTGTTTGATGGGCCTTTGATGGTGTTGTAGGAGATAATGACCAGGGGGTGATGGACGTTTGATGGTGTTGTAGGAGATCATGACCAGGGTGTGATGGACCTTTGATGGTGTTGTTGGAGATCATGACGAGTGTGTGATGGGCCTTTGATGGTGTTGTAGGAGATCATGACCAGGGTTTGATGGGCCTTTGATGGTGTTGTAGGAGATCATGACCAGGGTGTGATGGACCTTTGATGGTGTTGTTGGAGATCATGACGAGTGTGTGATGGGCCTTTGATGGTGTTGTAGGAGATCATGACCAGGGTGTGATGGGCCTTTGATGGTGTTGTAGGAGATCATGACCAGGGTGTGATGGGCCTTTGATGGTGTTGCAGGAGATCATGACCAGGGTGTGATGGACCTTTGATGGTGTTGTAGTAGATCATGACCAGGGTGTGATGGACCTTTGATGGTGTTGTAGTAGATCATGACCAGGGTGTGATGGGCCTTTAATGGTGTTGTAGGAGATCATGACCAGGGTGTGATGGGCCTTTGATGATGATGTAGGAGATCATCACCAGGGTGTGATGGGCCTTTGATGATGATGTAGGAGATCATGACCAGGGTGTGATGGGCCTTTGATGGTGTTGTAGGAGATCATGACCAGGGTGTGATGGGCCGTTGATGGTGTTGTAGGAGATCATGACCAGGGTGTGATGGGCCTTTGATGGTGTTGTAGTAGATCATGACCAGGGTGTGATGGACCTTTGATGGTGTTGCAGGAGATCATGACCAGGGTGTGATGGGCCTTTGATGGTGTTGTAGCAGATTATGACGAGTGTTTGATGGGCCTTTCATGGTGTTGTAGGAGATCATGACCAGGGTGTGATGGGCCTTTGATGGTGTTGTAGGAGATCATGACCACGGTGTGATGGGCCCTTGATGGTGATGTAGGAGATCATCACCAGGGTGTGATGGGCCTTTGATGGTGTTGTAGGAGATCATGACGAGTGTTTGATGGGCCTTTGATGGTGTTGTAGGAGATCATGACCAGGGTGTGATGGGCCTTTAATGGTGTTGTAGGAGATCATGACCAGGGTGTGATGGGACTTTGATGGTGATGTAGGAGATCATGACCAGGGTGTGATGGGCCTTTGATGATGATGTAGGAGATCATGACCAGGGTGTGATGGGCCTTTGATGATGATGTACGAGATCATGACCAGGGTGTGATGAGCCTTTGATGGTGTTGTAGGAGATCATGACCACGGTGTGATGGGCCCTTGATGGTGATGTAGGAGATCATGACCAGGGTGTGATGGGCCTTTGATGATGATGTAGGAGATCATGACCAGGGTGTGATGAGCCTTTGATGGTGTTGTAGGAGATCATGACCACGGTGTGATGGGCCCTTGATGGTGATGTAGGAGATCATGACCAGGGTGTGATGGGACTTTGATGGTGTTGTAGGAGATCATGACCAGGGTGTGATGGGCCTTTGATGGTGTTGTAGGAGATCATGACCAGGGTGTGATGGGCCCTTGATGGTGATGTAGGAGATCATGACCAGGGTGTGATGGGCCTTTGATGGTGTTGTAGGAGATCATGACCAGGGTGTGATGGGCCTTTGATGGTGTTGTAGGTGATCATGACCAGGGTGTGATGGACCTCTGATGGTGTTGTTGGAGATCATGACCAGGGTGTGATGGGCCTTTGATGGTGTTGTAGGAGATCATGACCAGGGTGTGATGGGCCTTTGATGATGATGTAGGAGATCATGACCAGGGTGTGATGGGCCTTTGATGGTGTTTTGGAGATCATGACCAGGGTGTGATGGACCTTTGATGGTGTTTTGGAGATCATGACCAGGGTGTGATGGGCCTTTGATGGTGTTGTAGGAGATCATGACCAGGGTGTGATGGGCCTTTGATGGTGTTGTAGGTGATCATGACCAGGGTGTGATGGGCCTTTGATGATGATGTAGGAGATCATGACCAGGGTGTGATGGGCCTTTGATGATGTTGTTGGAGATCATGACCAGGGTGTGATGGGCCTTTGATGGTGTTGTAGGAGATCATGACCAGGGTGTGATGGGCCTTTGATGGTGATGTAGGAGATCATGACCAGGGTGTGATGGGCCTTTGATGGTGATGTAGGAGATCATGACCAGGGTGTGATGGGCCTTTGATGGTGATGTAGGAGATCATGACCAGGGTGTGATGGGCCTTTGATGGTGTTGCAGGAGATCATGACCAGGGTGTGATGGACCTTTGATGGTGTTGCAGGAGATCATGACGAGTGTGTGATGGGCCTTTGATGGTGTTGTAGGAGATCATGACCAGGGTGTGATGGGCCTTTGATGGTGATGTAGGAGATCATGACCAGGGTGTGATGGGCCTTTGATGGTGTTGCAGGAGATCATGACCAGGGTGTGATGGACCTTTGATGGTGTTGTAGTAGATCATGACCAGGGTGTGATGGACCTTTGATGGTGTTGTAGGAGATCATGACCAGGGTGTGATGGACCTTTGATGGTGTTGTAGGAGATCATGACCAGGGTGTAATGGGCCTTTGATGGTGTTGTTGGAGATCATGACCAGGGTGTGATGGGCCTTTGATGGTGTTGTTGGAGATCATGACCAGGGTGTGATGGACCTTTGATGGTGTTGTAGGAGATCATGACCAGGGTGTGATGGACCTTTGATGATGATGTAGGAGATCATGACCAGGGTGTGATGGGCCTTTGATGGTGATGTAGGAGATCATGACCAGGGTGTGATGGACCTTTGATGATGATGTAGGAGATCATGACCAGGGTGTGATGGGCCTTTGATGGTGTTGTAGGAGATCATGACCAGGGTGTGATGGACCTTTGATGGTGTTGTAGGAGATCATGACCAGGGTGTAATGGGCCTTTGATGGTGTTGTTGGAGATCATGACCAGGGTGTGATGGGCCTTTGATGGTGTTGTTGGAGATCATGACCAGGGTGTGATGGACCTTTGATGGTGTTGTAGGAGATCATGACCAGGGTGTGATGGGCCTTTGATGGTGTTGTAGGAGATCATGACCAGGGTGTGATGGGCCTTTGATGATGTTGTAGGAGATCATGACCAGGGTGTGATGGGCCTTTGATGGTGTTGTTGGAGATCATGACCAGGGTGTGATGGACCTTTGATGGTGATGTTGGAGATCATGACGAGAGTGTGATGGGCCTTTGATGGTGTTGTAGGAGATCATGACCAGGGTGTGATGGACCTTTGATGGTGATGTAGGAGATCATGACCAGGGTGTGATGGACCTTTGATGGTGATGTAGGAGATCATGACCAGGGTGTGATGGGCCTTTGATGGTGATGTAGGAGATCATGACCAGGGTGTGATGGACCTTTGATGGTGATGTAGGAGATCATGACCAGGGTGTGATGGGCCTTTGATGGTGATGTAGGAGATCATGACCAGGGTGTGATGGACCTTTGATGGTGATGTAGGAGATCATGACCAGGGTGTGATGGGCCTTTGATGGTGTTGCAGGAGATCATGACCAGGGTGTGATGGACCTTTGATGGTGTTGTAGGAGATCATGACCAGGGTGTGATGGACCTTTGATGGTGTTGTAGGAGATCATGACCAGGGTGTAATGGGCCTTTGATGGTGTTGTTGGAGATCATGACCAGGGTGTGATGGGCCTTTGATGGTGATGTAGGAGATCATGACCAGGGTGTGATGGGCTTTGATGATGATGTTGGAGATTATGACGAGTGTTTGATGGGCCTTTGATGGTGTTGTAGGAGATCATGACCAGGGTGTGATGGGCCTTTGATGGTGTTGTAGGAGATCATGACCAGGGGGTGATGGACGTTTGATGGTGTTGTAGGAGATCATGACCAGGGTGAGATGGACCTTTGATGGAGTTGTAGGAGATCATGACCAGGGTGTGATGGGCCTTTGATGGTGTTGTTGGAGATCGTGACCAGGGTGTGATGGGCCTTTGATGGTGTTGTAGGAGATCATGACCAGGGTGTGATGGACCTTTGATGGTGTTGTTGGAGATCATGACGAGTGTGTGATGGGCCTTTGATGGTGTTGTAGGAGATCATGACCATGGTGTGATGGGCCTTTGATGGTGTTGCAGGAGATCATGACCAGGGTGTGATGGACCTTTGATGGTGTTGTAGGAGATCATGACCAGGGTGTGATGGACCTTTGATGGTGTTGTAGGAGATCATGACCAGGGTGTGATGGATCTTTGATGGTGTTGTAGGAGATCATGACCATGGTGTAATGGGCCTTTGATGGTGTTGTTGGAGATCATGACCAGGGTGTGATGGGCCTTTGATGGTGTTGTAGCACATTATGACGAGTGTTTGATGGGCCTTTGATGGTGTTGTAGGAGATCATGACCAGGGTGTGATGGGCCTTTGATGGTGTTGTAGGAGATCATGACCAGGGTGTGATGGGCCTTTGATGGTGTTGTAGGAGATCATGACGAGTGTTTGATGGGCCTTTGATGGTGTTGTAGGAGATCATGACAAGGGTGTGATGGGCCTTTGATGGTGTTGTAGGAGATCATGACGAGTGTTTGATGGGCCTTTGATGGTGTTGTAGGAGATCATGACCAGGGTGTGATGGGCCTTTGATGGTGTTGTAGGAGATCATGACAAGGGTGTGATGGGCCTTTGATGGTGTTGTAGGAGATCATGACGAGTGTTTGATGGGCCTTTGATGATGATGTAGGAGATCATGACCAGGGTGTGATGGGCCCTTGATGGTGATGTAGGAGATCATGACCAGGGTGTGATGGGCCTTTGATGGTGTTGTAGGAGATCATGACCAGGGTGTGATGGGCCTTTGATGGTGTTGTAGGAGATCATGACCAGGGTGTGATGGGCCCTTGATGGTGATGTAGGAGATCATGACCAGGGTGTGATGGGCCTTTGATGGTGTTGTAGGAGATCATGACCAGGGTGTGATGGGCCTTTGATGGTGTTGTAGGTGATCATGACCAGGGTGTGATGGACCTTTGATGGTGTTGTTGGAGATCATGACCAGGGTGTGATGGGCCTTTGATGGTGTTGTAGGAGATCATGACCAGGGTGTGATGGGCCTTTGATGATGATGTAGGAGATCATGACCAGGGTGTGATGGGCCTTTGATGATGGTGTAGGAGATCATGACCAGGGTGTGATGGGCCTTTGATGGTGTTTTAGGAGATCATGACCAGGGTGTGATGGGCCTTTGATGGTGATGTAGGAGATCATGACCAGGGTGTGATGGGCCTTTGATGATGATGTAGGAGATCATGACCAGGGTGTGATGGGCCTTTGATGATGGTGTAGGAGATCATGACCAGGGTGTGATGGGCCTTTGATGGTGTTGTAGGAGATCATGACCAGGGTGTGATGGGCCTTTGATGATGATGTAGGAGATCATGACCAGGGTGTGATGGGCCTTTGATGGTGTTGTAGGAGATCATGACGAGTGTGTGATGGGCCTTTGATGATGATGTAGGAGATCATGACCAGGGTGTGATGGACCTTTAATGGTGTTGTTGGAGATCATGACCAGGGTGTGATGGACCTTTGATGATGATGTTGGAGATCATGACCAGGGTGTGATGGGCCTTTGATGATGATGTAGGAGATCATGACCAGGGTGTGATGGGCCTTTGATGGTGTTGTAGGAGATCATGACCAGGGTGTGATGGACCTTTGATGATGATGTTGGAGATCATGACCAGGGTGTGATGGGCCTTTGATGATGATGTAGGAGATCATGACCAGGGTGTGATGGGCCTTTGATGGTGTTGTAGGAGATCATGACGAGTGTGTGATGGGCCTTTGATGATGATGTAGGAGATCATGACCAGGGTGTGATGGGCCTTTGATGGTGTTGTAGGAGATCATGACCAGGGTGTGATGGGCCTTTGATGGTGTTGTAGTTGATCATGACCAGTGTGTGATGGGCCTTTGATGATGATGTAGGAGATCATGACCAGGGTGTGATGGACCTTTGATGGTGTTGTTGGAGATCATGACCAGGGTGTGATGGGCCTTTGATGGTGTTGTTGGAGATCATGACCAGGGTGTGATGGGCCTTTGATGATGATGTAGGAGATCATGACCAGGGTGTGATGGGCCTTTGATGGTGTTGTAGGAGATCATGACGAGTGTGTGATGGGCCTTTGATGATGATGTAGGAGATCATGACCAGGGTGTGATGGGCCTTTGATGGTGTTGTAGGAGATCATGACCAGGGTGTGATGGACCTTTGATGATGATGTAGGAGATCATGACCAGGGTGTGATGGGCCTTTGATGGTGTTGTCGGAGATCATGACCAGGGTGTGATGGGCCTTTGATGGTGATGTAGGAGATCATGACCAGGGTGTGATGGGCCTTTGATGGTGATGTCGGAGATCATGAACAGGGTGTGATGTGCCTTTGATGACGATGTAGGAGGTCATGACCAGGGTGTGATGGGCCTTTGATGGTGATGTCGGAGATCATGAACAGGGTGTGATGTGCCTTTGATGACGATGTAGGAGGTCATGACCAGGGTGTGATGGGCCTTTGATGGTGTTGTAGGTGATCATGACCAGGGTGTAATGGGCCTTTGATGGTGTTGTAGGTGATCATGACCAGGGTGTGATGGGCCTTTGATGGTGATGTAGGAGATCATGACTAGGGTGTGATGGGCCTTTGATGGTGATGTAGGAGATCATGACCAGTGTGTGATGGGCCTTTGATGGTGTTGTAGTTGATCATGACCAGGGTGTGATGGGCCTTTGATGGTGATGTAGGAGATCATGACTACGGTGTGATGGGCCTTTGATGGTGATGTAGGAGATCATGACCAGTGTGTGATGGGCCTTTGATGGTGATGTAGGAGATCATGACCAGTGTGTGATGGGCCTTTGATGGTGTTGTAGTTGATCATGACCAGTGTGTGATGGGCCTTTGATGATGATGTAGGAGATCATGACCAGGGTGTGATGGGCCTTTGATGGTGTTGTAGGAGATCATGAACAGGGTGTGATGTGCCTTTGATGATGATGTAGGAGATCATGACCAGGGTGTGATGGGCCTTTGATGGTGTTGTAGGAGATCATGACGAGTGTGTGATGGGCCTTTGATGATGATGTAGGAGATCATGACCAGGGTGTGATGGGCCTTTGATGGTGATGTAGGAGAGCATGACGAGGGTGTGATGGACCTTTGATGGTGATGTAGGAGATCATGACCAGGGTGTGATGGAGCTTTGATGGTGTTGTAGGAGATCATGACCAGGGTGTGATGGACCTTTGATGGTGTTGTAGGAGATCATGACCAGGGTGTGATGGACCTTTGATGGTGTTGTAGGAGATCATGACCAGGGTGTAATGGGCCTTTGATGATGATGTAGGAGATCATGACCAGGGTGTGATGGGCCTTTGATGGTGTTGTAGGAGATCATGACCAGGGTGTGATGGACCTTTGATGATGTTGTAGGAGGTCATGACCAGGGTGTGATGGACCTTTGATGGTGTTGTAGGAGATCATGACCAGGGTGTGATTGGCCTTTGATGATGATGTAGGAGATCTTGACCAGGGTGTGATGGGCCTTTGATGGTGTTGTAGGAGATCATGACCAGGGTGTGATGGGCCTTTGATGGTGTTGTTGGAGATCGTGACCAGGGTGTGATGGACCTTTGATGGTGTTGTTGGAGATCATGACGAGTGTGTGATGGGCCCTTGATGGTGTTGTAGGAGATCATGACCAGGGTGTGATGGGCCTTTGATGATGATGTAGGAGATCATGACCAGGGTGTGATGGGCCTTTGATGATGATGTAGGAGATCATGACCAGGGTGTGATGGACCTTTGATGGTGTTGTAGGAGATCATGACCAGGGTGTGATGGGCCTTTGATGGTGTTGCAGGAGATCATGACCAGGGTGTGATGGACCTTTGATGGTGTTGTAGTAGATCATGACCAGGGTGTGATGGGCCTTTGATGGTGTTGTAGGAGATCATGACCAGGGTGTGATGGGCCTTTGATGGTGTTGTTGGAGATCATGACCAGGGTGTGATGGGCCTTTGATGGTGTTGTTGGAGATCATGACCAGGGTGTGATGGGCCTTTGATGGTGTTGTAGTACATTATGACGAGTGTTTGATGGGCCTTTGATGGTGTTGTAGGAGATCATGACCAGGGTGTGATGGGCCTTTGATGGTGTTGTCGGAGATCATGACCAGGGTGTGATGGGCCTTTGATGGTGTTGTAGCACATTATGACGAGTGTTTGATGGGCCTTTGATGGTGTTGTAGGAGATCATGACCAGTGTGTGATGGGCCTTTGATGATGATGTAGGAGATCATGACCAGGGTGTGATGGGCCTTTGATGATGATGTAGGAGATCATGACCAGGGTGTGATGGGCCTTTGATGGTGTTGTCGGAGATCATGACCAGGGTGTGATGGGCCTTTGATGGTGTTGTAGCACATTATGACGAGTGTTTGATGGGCCTTTGATGGTGTTGTAGGAGATCATGACCAGTGTGTGATGGGCCTTTGATGATGATGTAGGAGATCATGACCAGGGTGTGATGGGCCTTTGATGGTGATGTAGGAGATCATGACGAGTGTTTGATGGGCCTTTGATGGTGTTGTAGGAGATCATGACCAGGGTGTGATGGGCCTTTAATGGTGTTGTAGGAGATCATGACCAGGGTGTGATGGGCCTTTGATGGTGATGTAGGAGATCATGACCAGGGTGTGATGGGCCTTTGATGGTGTTGCAGGAGATCATGACCAGGGTGTGATGGGCCTTTGATGGTGATGTAGGAGATCATGACGAGTGTTTGATGGGCCTTTGATGGTGATGTAGGAGATCATGACCAGGGTGTGATGGGCCTTTGATGGTGATGTAGGAGATCATGACCAGGGTGTGATGGACCTTTGATGGTGTTGTAGGAGATCATGACCAGGGTGTGATGGACCTTTGATGATGATGTAGGAGATCATGACCAGGGTGTGATGGACCTTTGATGGTGTTGTAGGAGATCATGACCAGGGTGTGATGGACCTTTGATGGTGTTGTAGGAGATCATGACCAGGGTGTGATGGACCTTTGATGGTGTTGTAGGAGATCATGACCAGGGTGTGATGGACCTTTGATGGTGTTGTAGGAGATCATGACCAGGGTGTGATGGGCCTTTGATGATGATGTAGGAGATCATGACCAGGGTGTGATGGGCCTTTGATGGTGTCGTAGGAGATCATGACCAGGGTGTGATGGACCTTTGATGGTGTTGTAGGAGATCATGCCCAGGGTGTGATGGGCCTTTGATGATGATGTAGGAGATCATGACAAGGGTGTGATGGACCTTTGATGGTGTTGGAGGAGATCATGACCAGGGTGTGATGGACCTTTGATGATGTTGTAGGGGATCATGACCAGGGTGTGATGGGCCTTTGATGGTGATGTAGGAGATCATGACCAGGGTGTGATGGGCCTTTGATCGTGTTGTAGGAGAACATCACCAGGGTGTGATGGGCCTTTGATGGTGATGTAGGAGATCATGACCAGGGTGTGATGGGCCTTTGATGTTGTTGTAGGAGATCATGACCAGGGTGTGATGGGCCTTTGATGGTGTTGTAGGAGATCATGACCAGGATGTGATGGACCTTTGATGGTGTTGTAGGAGATCATGACCAGGGTGTGATGGACCTTTGATGGTGTTGTAGGAGATCATGACCAGGGTGTGATTGGCCTTTGATGGTGTTGTAGGGGATCATGACCAAGGTGTGATGGACCTTTGATGGTGTTGTAGGAGATCATGACCAGGGTGTGATTGGCCTTTGATGGTGTTGTAGGGGATCATGACCAAGGTGTGATGGACCTTTGATGGTGTTGGAGGAGATCATGACCAGGGTGTGATGGACCTTTGATGATGTTGTAGGGGATCATGACCAGGGTGTGATGGGCCTTTGATGGTGATGTAGGAGATCATGACCAGGGTGTGATGGGCCTTTGATCGTGTTGTAGGAGAACATGACCAGGGTGTGATGGGCCTTTGATGGTGATGTAGGAGATCATGACCAGGGTGTGATGGGCCTTTGATGTTGTTGTAGGAGATCATGACCAGGGTGTGATGGGCCTTTGATGGTGTTGTAGGAGATCATGACCAGGGTGTGATGGGCCTTTGATGGTGATGTAGGAGATCATGACCAGGGTGTGATGGGCCTTTGATGGTGTTGTTGGAGATCATGACCAGGGTGTGATGGGCCTTTGATGGTGTTGTAGTAGATCATGACCAGGGTGTGATGGGCCTTTGATGGTGTTGTAGGGGATCATGACCAGGGTGTGATGGGCCTTTGTTGGTGTTGTCGGAGATCATGACCAGGGTGTGATGGACCTTTGATGGTGATGTAGGAGATCATGACCAGGGTGTGATGGGCCTCGGATGGTGTTGGCAGCCATTCCTGGCGAACAAGAAGTGCCACTGGAGTCCATAGATTGGAGGCTGGCTTCTGTGATGGTCTGGGCTCTGTCGGCCCCTGCTTTGTAGTTTCTTCCAGTCCTGGGCAGAGTAGTGGTCTTTGTGCACCCGGACAGTCCGCTCTCAGTGATGCATCTGTAAATGTTGGTGAGGGGCCTTCTGGACAGGCAGGATTTCCTGAGCCAGCTGAGGAGGGAGAGGCATTGTCGTATCTCTTGGACCAACGCATCAACGTGGGACGTCCAGGACAACTTTCACCACAATTCCTATCTGACCCTCTCACCCCTCTCGACCTCAGCCCCGTTGATGTCAATGGCTGGGCGTTCTCCTCACTTATTTCTGAAGCCAATGATCTATTCTCTAGCTTTTCTGACCTTGACAGAGAGACTGTTCAAGCTGCGCTACCTCACTCAGCCCTCGGTCTCCTTTCTCGTCGTTGTTAGACACCCATCCTGCCATGGCGGTGCTGTCAGTAACCTTGCAGATGGTGTTTGTTCTGAAGTTGGGGGTATAGGGTGTACACTTTGTCTGGAACGCGCTGCCTGAAGGTACGGAAGAGGCGGGTTTCAAGTGAGGCATGAGATGTGGGCGTAGAAACAGTTTGGGGTAAAGGCAGGAGTTGAATAACTCATGAGGCTCACTTAGAGAGCTGGGTCAGACACGATGGGCCCAATGGTCTCCTTCCACACCGTTAGCCATTTCCGTGAGTGAGAAGGGTGAGCAGCAGTGAGGTGACCTGTTCCATCCTATGACTACACAGAAACAGCTCAGGTGGTGCTCACCACTAAGAGGAATGATGCTGAAAGGACACTGTAGATAGCACATAACTGATATATGAGTTTCAATGCTAGTGTGATGCCAGGTATACATGCCAAAGTCTTACAATTCACACGAACACCCTTCATCGGTTTGTAATAATCAAGTGACGGCCAATCCCCAAAAGAGTTCACGTTAACCAAACACACAAGATGGCCATCAATATCAGAAATGCTTCTGCATTTGGATATTTGCTCAATAATATGGGCGGCACGGTGGCTCAGTGGTTGGCACTGCTGCCTCACACAGCGCCAGAGTCCCAGGTTCGATTCCAGACTCGGGAGACTCTCTGTGTGGAGTTTGCACATTCTCCCCGTGTCTGTGTGGGTTTCCTCCGGGTGCTCCGGTTTCCTCCCACAGTCCAAAGATGTGCAGGTCAGGGTGAATTGGCCATGTTAAATTACCCACAATGTCAGGTGCATGAGGCAGAGGGAAATACAGGTGAGGGGGACGGGTTACACTTCAGAGGGTCGATGTGGACATGATGGGCTGAAGGGCCTGTTTCCACACTGCAGGGAATCAAATCTAACATGCGAGGTATTACAATGAGGACCAGTTTACGATGGGGGGTCGGGGGGTGGTGACAGACCGAAGTGCGGCGGTGTGGGGGGGTGGGGTGGCGGGGGGGGGGAGGGGGTGGTGACAGACCTAACTGTATAAACAGACACATAGATTAATATATTTACACAGACGGTATCCGTACAAGCAAACGGGAGACAGCCATTTCCCAAATCACCTCTCAAAGAAATGTCCACAATACAGTCAGTATTAAAATCCAAAGCATTCTGTTCAAAAAGATCCATGGCTCTGTCTCTCAATCTCGAAAAGATCCACAAGTCCCTACACCCCCTCCCTATCTCTGTAACCCCCTCCAGCCCCGAAACCACTCCCTATCTCTGTAAACCCCCTCCAGCCCCTAAAACCCCTCCCTATCTCTGTAACTCCCTCCAGCCCCTACATCCCTCCCAATCACTGTAATCCCCTCCGGCCTCTACACTGTAAACCCCAATTCCCTACACCCCCTCCCTATCTCTGTAACCCCCTACAGCCCCTACACCCCCTCCCTATCTCTGTAACCCCCTACAGCCCCTACACCCCCTCCCTATCTCTGTAACCCCCTACAGCCCCTACACCCCCTCCCTATCTCTGTAACCCCCTACAGCCCCTACACCCCCTCCCTATCTCTGTAACCTCCTCCAGCTCCTACACACCCTCCCTATCTCTGTAACCTCCTCCAGCCCCTACCCCCCCATCTCTGTAACTCCCTCCAGCCCTTACACCCCTCCCTATCTCTGCAACCCCCTCCAGCCCCTACACCCACTCCCTATCTCTGTAACCCCCTCCAGCCCCTACACCCCCTCCCTATCTCTGTAACCCCCTCCAGCCCCTACACCCCCTCCCTATCTCTGTAACCACCTGCAGCCCCTACACCCCTCCCTATCTCTGTAACCACCCCCAGCCGCTACACCCCCTCCCTATCTCTTCAACCCCCTCCAGCCCCTACACCCCCTCCCTATCTCTGTAACCCCCTCCAGCCCCTACACCCCCTCCCTATCTCTGTAACCACCTGCAGCCCCTACACCCCTCCCTATCTCTGTAACCCCCTCCAGCCCCTAAACCCCTCCGTATCAATGTAACGCCCTCCAGCCCCAACAACCTCTCCCTATCTCTGTAACCCCCTCCAGCCCCTAAACCCCTCCGTATCAATGTAACGCCCTCCAGCCCCAACAACCTCTCCCTATCTCTGTAACCCCCTCCAGCCCCTACACCCCCTCCCTATCTCTGTAACCCCCTCCAGCCCCTACACCCCTCCCTATCTCTGTAACCTCCTCCAGCCCCTACACACCCTCCCTATCTCTGTAACCTCCTCCAGCCCCTGCACCCCCTCCCTATCTCTGTAACCCCCTCCAGCCCCTACACCCCCTCCCTATCTCTGTAACCCCCCTCCAGCCCCTACACCCCCTCCCTATCTCTGTAACCCCCTCCAGCCCCTACACCCCTCCCTATCTCTGTAACCCCCACCAGCCCCTGCACCCCTCCCTATCTCTGAAACACCCCCCAGCCCCTACACCCCCTCCCTATCTCTGTAACCCCCTCCAGCCCCACATCCCTCCCCATCTCTGTAACACCCTCCAGCCCGTACACCCCTCCCTATCTCTGTAACCCCCTACACCCCCTACACCCCCTCCCTATCTCTGTAACCTCCTCCAGCCCCTGCACCCCCTCCCTATCTCTGTAACCCCCCTCCAGCCCCTACACCCCCTCCCTATCTCTGTAACCCCCTCCAGCCCCTACACCCCTCCCTATCTCTGTAACCCCCTCCAGCCCCACATCCCTCCCCATCTCTGTAACCCCCTCCAGCCCCTACACCCCTCCCTATCTCTGTAACCCCCTACACCCCCTACACCCCTCCCTATCTCTGTAACCCCCTCCAGCCCCTACACCCCCTCCCTATCTCTGTAACCCCCTCCAGCCCCCTACACCCCCTCCCTATCTCTGTAACCCCATCCAGCCCCTACACCCCCTCCCTATCTCTGTAACCCCCACCAGCCCCTACACCCCCTCCCTATCTCTGTAACCCCCTCCAGCCCCTACACCCCTCCCTATCTCTGTAACCCCCTCCAGCCCCTACACCCCTCCCTATCCCTGTAACCCCCTACAGCCCCTACACCCCTCCCTATCTCTGTAACCCCCTCCAGCCCCTACACCCCTCCCTATCTCTGTAACCTCCTCCAGCTCCTACACACCCTCCCTATCTCTGTAACCTCCTCCAGCCCCTACCCCCCCATCTCTGTAACTCCCTCCAGCCCTTACACCCCTCCCTATCTCTGTAACCACCCCCAGCCGCTACACCCCCTCCCTATCTCTGCAACCCCCTCCAGCCCCTACACCCCCTCCCTATCTCTGTAACCCCCTCCAGCCCCTACACCCCCTCCCTATCTCTGTAACCACCTGCAGCCCCTACACCCCTCCCTATCTCTGTAACCACCCCCAGCCGCTACACCCCCTCCCTATCTCTGCAACCCCCTCCAGCCCCTACACCCCCTCCCTATCTCTGTAACCCCCTCCAGCCCCTACACCCCCTCCCTATCTCTGTAACCACCTGCAGCCCCTACACCCCTCCCTATCTCTGTAACCACCCCCAGCCGCTACACCCCCTCCCTATCTCTGCAACCCCCTCCAGCCCCTACACCCCCTCCCTATCTCTGTAACCCCCTCCAGCCCCTACACCCCCTCCCTATCTCTGTAACCACCTGCAGCCCCTACACCCCTCCCTATCTCTGTAACCCCCTCCAGACCCTATACCCCCTCCCTATCTCTGTAACCCCCTCCAGCCCCTAAACCCCTCCGTATCAATGTAACGCCCTCCAGCCCCAACAACCTCTCCCTATTTCTGCAACCCCCTCCAGTCCCTACACCCCCTCCCTATCTCTGTAACCTCCTCCAGCCCCTACACACCCTCCCTATCTCTGTAACCTCCTCCAGCCCCTGCACCCCCTCCCTATCTCTGTAACCCCCTCCAGCCCCTACACCCCCTCCCTATCTCTGTAACCCCCTCCAGCCCCTACACCCCCTCCCTATCCCTGTAACCCCCTCCAGCCCCTACACCCCCTCCCTATCTCTGTAACACCCTCCAGCCCGTACACCCCCTCCCTATCTCTGTAACCTCCTCCAGCCCCTACACCCCCTCCCTATCTCTGTAACCCCCCTCCAGCCCCTACACCCCCTCCCTATCTCTGTAACCCCCTCCAGCCCCTACACCCCTCCCTATCTCTGTAACCCCCTCCAGCCCCTACACCCCTCCCTATCTCTGTAACCCCCTCCAGCTCCTACACCCCCTCCCTATCTCTGTAACCCCCTACACCCCCTCCCTTTCTCTGTAACCCCCCTCCAGCCCCTACACCCCCTCCACATCCCTGTAACCCCCTCCAGCCCCTACACCCCCTCCCTATCTCTGTAACACCCTCCAGCCCGTACACCCCCTCCCTATCTCTGTAACCTCCTCCAGCCCCTACACCCCCTCCCTATCTCTGTAACCCCCTCCAACCCCTACACCCCCTCCCTATCTCTGTAACCCCCTCCAGCCCCTACACCCCCTCCCTATCTCTGTAACCCCCTACACCCCCTACACCCCCTCCCTATCTCTGTAACCCCCTCCAGCCCCTACCCCCCTTCCCTATCTCAGTAACCCCCTCCAGCCCCTACACCCCTCCCTATCTCTGTAACCCCCTCCAGCCCTTATACCCCTCCCTATCTGTAACCCCCTCCAGCCCCTACACTCCCTCCCTATCTCTGTAACCCCCTCCAGCCCCTACACCCCTCCCCATCTCTGTAACCCCCTACACCCCTCCCCATCTCTGTAACCCCCTCCAGTCCCTACACCCCCTCCCTATCTCTGTAACCCCCTCCAGCCCCTACACCCCCTCCCTATCTCTGTAACCCCTTCCAGCCCCTACACCCCTCCCTATCTCTGTAACCCCCTCCAGCCCCTACACACCCTCCCTATCCCTGTAACCCCCTCCAGCCCCTACACCCCTCCCCATCTCTGTCACCTCCTCCAGCCCCTACACCCTTCCCTCTGCCCGGCCCCTCCTCCTAGACCAGACACACCTCCCTATGTTTGTAGTTCCTGTGTGCCGCAGTGTGTTTTGGCTTTGGCTCACTGAAATAATGTTCTTCGGTCACGCCAAACAGAGACATGCACGAGAATTCCTGGAAGCATGGCATTCCAACCGGAACTCGATCAACAAACATATCGAGTTAGACCCCATCTCACCCTCCTCAGAAAAAGAACAGGAAATGACATCACCACAGGAAATGGCATCAGCAATCCTTGGAAGTCCAAACATGTCAATGCAAAGCAGGCTGTACCACCAGTGGGTCCCGAGAGTCACTGGTGATGTTACCCAGTACGATGACGAAACGTCTGAAAGTGAACCTTCCAGCTCAGCGAGCAAACCGACATCCCGAATCGCTACCTGAGCTGCAAATCTTCTCAAAACTCGCTAAGACCTATCGTCACAATACATTCAAACTGACCCGAAAATGGGGAACCAATGGCCTCCGACAGAGTGCCAACCCCGAAAAGCTGTACCTTCCTGTACACAGGCCTCAGGAACCAGATTCCACCTCAAAGTCTTTAACTACCAGCTTCCCCTGAACACCCCACCAGCCAAAAGAATAGCAGAGCAAAATGGCCGCAGAATGCTGAGAGAAGTGATTCACGATGGCCCGTGACAGACTCCCGTAAATACAACCGGGAAATTTTACACCGAAAATCTTTACTCACTAATGCGACAGACCGTGAATGGACAGACGCAGCCCAACCAGTCAGAGATATTAGATAGCGACAAATACAGAGAATGAAAAAAAAAACGAGAGCTGCAGAAGAAACGAGCCAAACTAACACAAAGAACACTGACGCCACAATAATCTGGGTAAAAAACTTATCTGATCGATGGTTAACAGGCACTGAAAAAGCTGTCCGAGTAAGAGGATTTAATTGGAACTGCCAGGGTCCGGACAAGAAAGATTTCTTCACCCCATTAGAAACAACTCACATAAAAAAACCCCAGAAAACTAACATATGGGTAGCTGCACCAACATTAAGCAGGAAAAAAGGAAGGAAACGCACTCAATGCACAAGAAAGGGGGTAGCGCGGTGGCTCGGTGGTTAGCACTGCTGCCTCACAGCACCAGGGTCCCAGGTTCGATTCCAGCCGTAGGTGACCGTCTGTGTGGAGTTTGCACATTCTCCCCGTGTCTGCGTGGGTTTCCTCTGAGTGCTCCGGTTTCCCCCCACAGTCCAAAGATGTGCAGGTTAGGGTGGATTGGCCATGCTAAATTGCCCCATAGTGGTTAGGTGTAGGGGAATGGGTCTGGGTGGGTTGCTCTTCGGAGGGTTGGTGTGGAGTTGTTGGGCCGAAGGGCCTGTTTCCACACTGTAGGGCATGTCATCTAATCTAATCAAAAGCTAAGCACTGGGAAGACTAAAAAAAAAGGATAGATTGTACCTGTAGACAAAGGACGCTTGACAGTCATTCTCAATCAGAGCTGACATTGAGAAAGCAAACGCACTACCTGCACATACCAACACTTAACAGCAGGTGGTGATAGACCTGCCCCCCACAACTAGAGAACCGAATCACAGCCCTACTCAAAAAACTTCAGAAATCTGGAGAAATAAATAATGGGCGGCACGGTGGTTAGCACTGCTGCCTCACAGCGCCATTGACCCGGGTTCAATTCCAGCCTCAGGCGACTGACCGTGTGGAGTTTGCACGTTCTCTGTGTGGGTTTCCTCCGGGTGCTCCGGTTTCCTCCCACAGTCCAAAAATGTGCAGGTTAGGTGAATTGACCATGCTAAATTGCCTGTAGTGTTAGGTAAAGGGTAAATGTAGGGGTATGGGTGGGTTGCGATTCGGCGGGGCGGTGTGGACTTGTTGGGCTGAAGGGCCTGTTTCAACACTGTAAGTAATCTAAAACACATCATGCTTCTACTGATTACCCAAAGGTCACAAACCAGGAGCCCCTCTCAGACCCATAGCCTTGCGACCTGGAACGCCAATGTAGAGACTGGCCAAGGAACTACACCAAAGACTAAAATACTGAGCAGGAGACTCACACTGATCCACCCACTCCACCAACGAATTCTTAAAGACCATCAAAGACACTAAGATAGAAGAGGATGGAATAATGGTCTCCTTTGATGTGACAATCCTGTTCACATCCATCGACCTTAACCTGGCCAAGGAAACACTGACGACACCATGAGAAGAACCAAAAACACATACCGCAAACACCACCAACTTCATCAGCAAGAACACCTACTGCCTTCAGGAATGCAACCAACCTCGCCATTCCAGATGAACAAGAGGACTGCAGATGCTGGCCTCATTCCTGAAGAAGGGCTCATGCCCGAATCGTTGATTCTCCTGCTCCTTGGATGCTGCCTGACCTGCTGCGCTTTTCCAGCACCACATTCTGAACCTTTCCATTGCATTCACACTGGTTGAGACTTCCTCAAATAAACCCTTGTAAATTTGTCAGAGGTGATTTCCATTTCAAGAAGCAATGTTAACCCTGCAATGTGGGAACACGCCACTCGGCCAAGCCAGTCCATACCGAACCTCCGAAGAGTAACCCACCCAGACCCACTCCCCCAGCCGATTACTCTACATTCACTCTGACTCTGACAACAAAATGAACACATCCTGGAACACTAGGGGGCAAAAAGGCACAGCCAACCCACCCAAAACCGACACATCCCAGAACACACCGAATACCTGGGGTCCGAGCACCAATCTCTGTGGTACCCCACTAGTTACTGCCTGTGAATACCTGGAGCCCTAGCACCGATCTCTGTGGTACCCCACTAGTTAATGCCTGTGAATAGCAGGGGCCCTAGCACCGATCTCTGTGGTACCCCACTAGTTACTGCCTGTGAATAGCGAGGGCACGAGCACCGATCTCTGGGGTACCCCACTAGTTACTGCCTGTGAATAGCTGGGGTCCTAGCACCGATCTCTGTGGTACCCCACTAGTTACTGTCTGAAAATAGCTGGGGTCCTAGCACCGATCTCTGTGGTACCCCACTAGTTACTGCCCGCGAATAGCTGGGGTCCTAGCACCGATCTCTGTGGTACCCCACTAGTTACTGCCCGAGAATAGCTGGGGTCCTAGCACCGATCTCTGTGGTACCCCACTAGTTACTGTCTGTGAATAGCTGGGGCCCTAGCACCGATCTCTGTGGTAACCCACTAGTTACTGTCTGTGAATAGCTGGGGCCCTGGCACCGATCTCTGTGGTAACCCACTAGTTACTGACTGTGAATAGCTGGGGACCTAGCACCGATATCTGTGGTACCCCACTAGTTACTGTCTGTGAATAGTTGGGGTCCTAGCACCGATCTCTGTGGTACCCCACTAGTTACTGCATGTGACTATTGGGGCCCTTGCACCGATCTCTGTGGTACCCCACTAGTTACTGTCTGTGAATAGCTGGGCCCCAGCACCGATCTCTGTGGTACCCCACAAGTTACTGCCTGTGAATACCTGGGGTCCTAGCACGGATCTCTGTGGTACCCCACTAGTTACTGTCTGTGAATAGCTGGGGTCCTAGCACCGATCTCTGTGGTACCCCACTAGTTACTGCCTGTGAATACCTGGGGTCCTAGCACCGATCTCTGTGGTACCCCACTAGTTACTGTCTGTGAATAGCTGGGGCCCTAGCACCGATCTCTGTGGTACCCCACTAGTTACTGTCTGTGAATAGCTGGGGCCCTAGCACCGATCTCTGTGGTAACCCACTAGTTACTGACTGTGAATAGCTGGGGACCTAGCACCGATATCTGTGGTACCCCACTAGTTACTGTCTGTGAATAGTTGGGGTCCCAGCACCGATCTCTGTGGTACCCCACGAGTTACTGCATGTGACTATTGGGGCCCTAGCACCGATCTCTGTGGTACCCCACTAGATACTGTCTGTGAATAGCTGGGCCCCATCACCGATCTCTGTGGTACCCCACTAGTTACTGCCTGTGAATACCTGGGGTCCTAGCACCGATCTCTGTGGTACCCCACTAGTTACTGTCTGTGAATAGTTGGGGCCCGAGCACCAATCTATGTCGTACCCCACTAGTTACTGCCTGTGAATAGTTGGGGCCCGAGCACCGATCTCTGTGGTTCCCCACTAGTTACTGTCTGTGAATACTTGGGGTCCTAGCACCGATCTCTGTGGTACCCCACTAGTTACTGTCTGTGTCGAGCTGGGATCCGATCACCGATCTCTGTGGTACCCCACTAGTTACTGTCTGTGAATACTTGGGGTCCTAGCACCGATCTCTGTGCACTAGTTACTGCCTGAAAATAGCTGGGGTCCTAGCACCGATCTGCGTGGTACCCCACTAGTTTCTGCCTGTGAATAGCTGGGGACCGAGCACCGATCTCTGTGGTACCCCACTAGTTACAGTCTGCCAATAGCTGGGCCCCTAGCACCGATCTCTGTGGTACCCCACTAGTTACTGTCTGTGAATAGCTGGTGTCCTAGCACCGATCTCTGTGGTAACCCACTAGTTACTGTCTGTGAATAGCTGGGCCCCTAGCACCGATCTCTGTGGTACCCCACAAGTTAATGTCTTTGAATGTCTGGTGTCCTAGCACCGATCTCTGTGGTACCCCACTAGTTACTGTCTGTGTATAAATGGGTTCCGAGCACCGATCTATGTGGTACCCCACTAGTTACTACCTGTGACGAGCTGGGATCAGAGCACCGATCTCTGTGGTACCCCACTAGTTACTGTCTGTGAATAGCTGGGGCCCTAGCACCGATCTCTGTGGTACCCCACGAGTTACTGCCTGTGAATAGCTGGGGCTGGAGCACCGATCTCTGTGGTACCCCACTAGTTACTGCCTGTGAATAGCTGGGGTCCTAGCACCGATCTCTGTGGTACCCCACTAGATACTGTCTGTGAATAGCTGGAGCCCTAGCACCGATCTCTGTGGTTCCCCACTAGTCACTGCCTGTGAATAGCTGGGGACCTGGCACCGATCTCTGTGGTTCCCCACTAGTTACTGAATGTGAATAGCTGGGGACCTAGCACCGATCTCTGTAGTACCCCACTAGTTACTGCCTGTGAATAGCTGGGGCCCTAGCACCGATCTCTGTGGTACCCCACTAGTGACTGCCTGTGAATAGCTGGGGAACTAGCACCGATCTCTGTGGTACCCCACTAGTTACTGCCTGTGAATAGCTGGGGAACTAGCACCGATCTCTGTGGTACCCCATTCGTTGCTGCCTGTGAATAGCTGGGCTCCTAGCACCGATCTCTGTGTTTCCCCACTAGTTAGTGTCTGTGAATAGGTGGGGCCCGAGCCCCAATCTCTGTGGTACCCCACTAGTTACTGCCTGTGAATAGTTGGGGCCCGAGCACCGATCTCTGTGGTTCCCCACTAGTCACTGTCTGTGAATAGCTGGGGTCCTAGCACCGATCTCTGTGGTAACCCACTAGTTACTGACTGTGAATAGCTGGGGCCATAGCACCGATCTCTGTGGTACCCCACTAGTTACTGCCTGTGAATAGCTGGGGTCCTAGCACCGATGTGCGTGGTACCCCACTAGTTACTGTCTGTGAATAGCTGGGGTCCTAGCACCGATCTGCGTGGTACCCCACTAGTTACTGCCTGTGACGAGCTGGGGTCCGAGCACCGATCTCTGTGGTACCCCACTAGTTTCTGCATGTGAATAGCTGGGGACCTAGCACCGATCTCTGTGGTACCCCACTAGTTACTGTCTGTGAATAGCTGGGCCCCTAGCACTGATCTCTGTGGTACCCCACTAGTTACTGCCTGTGAATAGCTGGCACCCTTGCACCGATCTCTGTGGTACCCGACTAGTTACTGACTGTGAATAGCTGGGGCCCTAGCACCGATCTCTGTGGTACCCCACTAGTTACTGCCTGTGAATAGCTGGCGCCCTAGCACCGATCTCTGTGGTACCCCACTAGTTACTGCCTGTGAATAGCTGGGGCCCTAGCACCGATCTCTGTGGTACCCCACTAGTTACTGTCTGTGAATAGCTGGGGTCCTAGCACCGATCTCTGTGGAACCCCACTAGTTACTGACTGTGAATAGCTGGGGTCCTAGCACCGATCTCTGTGGTGCCCCACTAGTTACTGACTGTGAATAGCTGGGGACCTAGCACCGATCTCTGTGGTTCCCGACTAGTGACTGCCTGTGACGAGATGGGGTCCTAGCACCGATCTCTGTGGTACCCGACGAGTTACTGCCTGTGACTAGCTGGGGTGCTAGCACCGATCTCTGTGGTACCCAACTAGTTACTGCCTGTGACGAGCTGGGATCCGATCACCGATCTCTGTGCTTCCCCGACTAGTTACTGCCTGTGACGAGCTGGGGTCCTAGCACCGATCTCTGTGGTACCCCACTAGTTACTGTCTGTGAATAGCTGGGGCCCTAGCACCGATCTCTGTGGTACCCCACTAGTTACTGCCTGTGAAGAGCAGGGGCCCAAACACCAATCTCTGTGGTACCCCACTAGTTACTGTCTGTGAATAGCTGGGGCCCTAGCACCGATCTCTGTGGTACCCCACTAGTTACTGTCTGTGAATAGTTCGGGCCCGAGCACCAATCTATGTCGTACCCCACTAGTTACTGCCTGTGAATAGTTGGGGCCCGAGCACCGATCTCTGTGGTTCCCCACTAGTTACTGTCTGTGAATACTTGGGGTCCTAGCACCGATCTCTGTGGTACCCCACTAGTTACTGTCTTTGAATATCTGGTGTCCTAGCACCGATCTCTGTGCTTCCCCGACTAGTTACTGCCTGTGACGAGCTGGGGTCCTAGCAGCGATCTCTGTGGAACCCCACTAGTTACTGCCTGTGAAGAGCAGGGGCCTAAACACCGATCTCTGTGGTACCCCACTAGTTACTGTCTGTGAATAGCTGGGGCCCTAGCACCGATCTCTGTGGTACCCCACTAGTTACTGCCTGTGAATAGCTGGGGTCCAAGCACCGATCTCTGTGGTACCCCACTAGTTACTGACTGTGAATAGCTGGGGACCTAGCACCGATCTCTGTGGTACCCGACTAGTTACTGCCTGTGAAGCGCTGGGGCCCTAGCACCGATCTCTGTGGTACCCCACTAGTTACTGTCTGTGAATACCTGGGGTCCTAGCACCGATCTCTGTGGTACCCCACTAGTTACTGCCTGTGAATAGCTGGGGCCCTAGCACCGATCTCTGTGGTACCCCACTAGTTACTGCCTGTGAATAGCTGGGGCCCTAGCACCGATCTCTGTGGTACCCCACTAGTTACTGTCTGTGAATAGCTGGGGTCCTAGCACCGATCTCTGTGGAACCCCACTAGTTACTGCCTGTGAATAGCTGGGGTCCTAGCACCGATCTCTGTGGTACCCCACTAGTTACTGTCTGTGAAGAGCTTGGGTCCCAGCACCAATCTCTGTGGTAACCCACTAGTTACTGTCTTTGAATATCTGGTGTCCTAGCACCGATCGCTGTGCTTCCCCGACTAGTTACTGCCTGTGACGAGCTGGGGTCCAAGCACCGATCTCTGTGGTACCCCACTAGTTACTGCCTGTGAATAGTTGGGGCCCGAGCACCGATCTCTGTGGTTCCCCACTAGTTACTGTCTGTGAATACTTGGGGTCCTAGCACCGATCTCTGTGGTACCCCACTAGTTACTGCCTGTAAATAGCTGTGGTCCTAGCACCGATCTCTGTGGTACCCCACGAGTTATTGCATGTGAATTGCTGGGGCCCTAGCACCGATCTCTGTGGTACCCCACGAGTTACTGACTGTGAATAGCTGGGGCCGGAGCTCCGATCTCTGTGGTACCCCACTAGTTACTGCCTGTGAATAGCTGGGGACCTAGCACCGATCTCTGTGGTACCCCACTAGTTACTGTCTGTGAATAGCTGGGCCCCTAGCACTGATCTCTGTGGTACCCCACTAGTTACTGCCTGTGAATAGCTGGCACCCTAGCACCGATCCCTGTGGTAGCCGACTCGTTACTGACTGTGAATAGCTGGGGCCCTAGCACCGATCTCTGTGGTACCCCACTAGTTACTGCCTGTGAATAGCTGGCGCCCTAGCACCGATCTCTGTGGTACCCCACTAGTTACTGCCTGTGAATAGCTGGGGCCCTAGCACCGAACTCTGTGGTACCCCACTAGTTACTGTCTGTGAATAGCTGGGGTCCTAGCACCGATCTCTGTGGAACCCCACTAGTTACTGACTGTGAATAGCTGGGGTCCTAGCACCGATCTCTGTGGTACCCCACTAGTTACTGACTGTGAATCGCTGGGGACCTAGCACCGATCTCTGTGGTTCCCGACCAGTGACTGCCTGTGACGAGATGAGGTCCTAGCACCGATCTCTGTGGTACCCGACGAGTTACTGCCTGTGACTAGCTGGGGTCCTAGCACCGATCTCTGTGGTACCTAACTAGTTACTGCCTGTGACGAGCTGGGATCCGATCACCGATCTCTGTGGTACCCCACTAGTTACTGTCTGTGAATAGCTTGGGTCCCAGCACCAATCTCTGTGGTAACCCACTAGTTACTGTCTTTGAATATCTGGTGTCCTAGCTCCAATCTCTGTGCTTCCCCGACTAGTTACTGCCTGTGACGAGCTGGGGTCCTCGCAGCGATCTCTGTGGAACCCCACTAGTTACTGTCTGTGAACAGCTGGGGCCCGAGCACCGATCTCTGTGGAACCCCACTAGTTACTGTCTGTGAATAGCTGGGGCCCTAGCACCGATCTCTGTGGTACCCCACTAGTTACTGCCTGTGAAGAGCAGGGGCCCAAACACCGATCTCTGTGGTACCCCACTAGTTACTGTCTGTGAATAGCTGGGGCCCTAGCACCGATCTCTGTGGTACCCCACTAGTTACTGCCTGTGAATAGTTGGGGCCCGAGCACCGATCTCTGTGGTTCCCCACTAGTTACTGTCTGTGAATACTTGGGGTCCTAGCACCGATCTCTGTGGTACCCCACTAGTTACTGTCTTTGAATATCTGGTGTCCTAGCACCGATCTCTGTGCTTCCCCGACTAGTTACTGCCTGTGACAAGCTGGGGTCCTAGCAGCGATCTCTGTGGAACCTCACTAGTTACTGCCTGTGAAGAGCAGGGGCCCAAACACCGATCTCTGTGGTACCCCACTAGTTATTGTCTGTGAATAGCTGGGGCCCTAGCACCGATCTCTGTGGTACCCCTCTAGTTACTGTCTGTGAATAGCTGGGGCCCTAGCACCGATCTCTGTGGTACCCCACTAGTTACTGCCTGTGAATAGCTGGGGCCCTAGCACCGATCTCTGTGGTACCCCTCTAGTTACTGTCTGTGAATAGCAGGGGTCCTGGCACCGATCTCTGTGGTTCCCCACTAGTTACTCTCTGTGAATACTTGGGGTCCTAGCACCGATCTCTGTGCACTAGTTACTGCCTGTAAATAGTTGGGGTCCAAGCACCGATCTCTGTGGTACCCCACTAGTTACTGCCTGTGAATAGCTGGGGACCTAGCACCGATCTCTGTGGTACCCCACTAGTTACTGCCTGTGAATAGCTGGGGTCCTAGCGCCGATCTCAGTGGTACCCCACTAGTTACAGCCTGTGAATAGCTGGAGCCCGAGCACCGATCTCTCTGGTACCCCACTAGTTACTGACTGTGAATTGCTGGGGACCTAGCACCGATCTCTGTGGTACCCGACTAGTTACTGACTGTGAATAGCTGGGGCCCTAGCACCGATCTCTGTGGTACCCCACTAGTTACTGACTGTGAATAGCTGGGGACCTACCACCGATCTCTGTGGTACCCGACTAGTTACTGACTGTGAATAGCTGGGGTCCTAGCGCCGATCTCAGTGGTACCCCACTAGTTACTGCCTGTGAATAGCTGGAGCCCGAGCACCGATCTCTCTGGTACCCCACTAGTTACTGACTTTGAATAGCTGGGGACCTAGCACCGATCTCTGTGGTACCCGACAAGTTACTGACTGTGAATAGCTGGGGCCCTAGCACCGATCTCTGTGGTACCCCACTAGTTACTGCCTGTGAATAGCTGGGGCCCTAGCACCGATCTCTGTGGTACCCCACTAGTTACTGTCTGTGAATAGCTGGGGTCCGAGCACCGATATCTGTGGAACCCCACTAGTTACTGCCTGTGAATAGCTGGGGTCCTAGCACCGATCTCTGTGGTACCCCACTAGTTACTGACTGTGAATAGCTGGGGCCCTAGCACCGATCTCTGTGGTACCCCACTAGTTACTGACTGTGAATAGCTTGGGTCCCAGCACCAATCTCTGTGGTAACCCACTAGTTACTGTCTTTGAATACCTGGTGTCCGAGCACCGATCTCTGTGCTGCCCCGACTAGTTACTGCCTGTGACGAGCTGGGGTCCTCGCAGCGATCTCTGTGGAACCCCACTAGTTACTGCCTGTGAAGAGCAGGGGCCCAAACACCGATCTCTGTGGTTCCCCACTAGTTACTGTCTGTGAATAGCTGGGGCCCTAGCACCGATCTCTGTGGTACCCCACTAGTTACTGTCTGTGAATAGCTCGGGCCCTAGCACCGATCTCTGTGGTACCCCACTAGTTACTGCCTGTGAATAGCTGGGGTCCAAGCACCGATCTCTGTGGTTCCCCACTAGTTACTGTCTGTGAATACTTGGGGTCCCAGCACCGATCTCTGTGCATTAGTTACTGCCTGTAAATAGTTGGGGTCCTAGCACCGATCTCTGTGGTACCCCACTAGTTACTGTCTATGAATAGCTGGGGACCTAGAACCGATCTCTGTGGTACCCCACTAGTTACTGCCTGTAAATAGTTGGGGTCCTAGCACCGATCTCTGTGGTACCCCACTAGTTACTGTCTGTGAATAGCTGGGGCCCTAGCACCCATCTCTGTGGTACCCCACTAGTTACTGTCTGTGAATAGCTCGGGCCCTAGCACCGATCTCTGTGGTACCCCACTAGTTACTGCCTGTGAATAGCTGGGGTCCAAGCACCGATCTCTGTGGTTCCCCACTAGTTACTGTCTGTGAATACTTGGGGTCCCAGCACCGATCTCTGTGCATTAGTTACTGCCTGTAAATAGTTGGGGTCCTAGCACCGATCTCTGTGGTACCCCACTAGTTACTGTCTATGAATAGCTGGGGACCTAGAACCGATCTCTGTGGTACCCCACTAGTTACTGTCTGTGAATAGCTGGGGTCCTAGCACCGATCTCTGTGGTACCCGACTAGTTACTGACTGTGAATAGCTGGGGACCTAGCACCGATCTCTGTGGTACCCCACTAGTTACTGCCTGTGAATAGCTGGGGTCCTAGCACCGATCTCTGTGGTACCCCACTAGTTACTGCCTGTGAATAGCTGGGGCCCTAGCACCGATCTCTGTGGTACCCCACTAGTTACTGCCTGTGAATAGCTGGGGCCCTAGCACCGATCTCTGTGGTACCCCACTAGTTACTGTCTGTGAATAGCTGGGGTCCTAGCACCGATCTCTGTGGTACCCCACTAGTTACTGTCTGTGAATAGCTCGGGCCCTAGCACTGATCTCTGTGGTACCCCACTAGTTACTGCCTGTGAATAGCTGGGGTCCAAGCACCGATCTCTGTGGTTCCCCACTAGTTACTGTCTGTGAATACTTGGGGTCCCAGCACCGATCTCTGTGCTTCCCCGACTAGTTACTGCCTGTGACGAGCTGGGGTCCAAGCACCGATCTCTGTGGTACCCCACTAGTTACTGTCTGTGAATAGTTGGGGCCCGAGCCCCAATCTCTGTCGTACCCCACTAGTTACTGCCTGTGAATAGTTGGGGCCCGAGCACCGATCTCTGTGGTTCCCCACTAGTTACTGTCGTTGAATTCTTGGGGTCCTAGCACCGATCTCTGTGGTACCCCACGAGTTACTGCCTGTGAATTGCTGGGGCCCTAGCACCGATCTCTGTGGTACCCCACGAGTTACTGCCTGTGAATAGCTGGGGCCGGAGCTCCGATCTCTGTGGTACCCCACTAGTTACTGCCTGTGAATGGCTGGGGTCCTAGCACCGATCTCTGTGGTACCCCACTAGTTACTGTCTGTGAATAGCTGGAGCCCCAGCACCGATCTCTGTGGTACCCCACTAGTTACTGCCTGTGAATAGTTGGGGCCCGAGCACCGATCTCTGTGGTTCCCCACTAGTTACTGTCTGTGAATAGCTGGGGCCCTAGCACCGATCTCTGTGGTACCCCACTAGTTACTGCCTGTGAAGAGCAGGGGCCCAAACACCAATCTCTGTGGTACCCCACTAGTTACTGTCTGTGAATAGCTGGGGCCCTAGCACCGATCTCTGTGGTACCCCACTAGTTACTGTCTGTGAATAGTTGGGGCCCGAGCACCAATCTATGTCGTACCCCACTAGTTACTGCCTGTGAATAGTTGGGGCCCGAGCACCGATCTCTGTGGTTCCCCACTAGTTACTGTCTGTGAATACTTGGGGTCCTAGCACCGATCTCTGTGGTACCCCACTAGTTACTGTCTTTGAATATCTGGTGTCCTAGCACCGATCTCTGTGCTTCCCCGACTAGTTACTGCCTGTGACGAGCTGGGGTCCTAGCAGCGATCTCTGTGGAACCCCACTAGTTACTGCCTGTGAAGAGCAGGGGCCTAAACACCGATCTCTGTGGTAACCCACTAGTTACTGTCTGTGAATAGCTGGGCCCCTAGCACCGATCTCTGTGGTACCCCACAAGTTAATGTCTTTGAATGTCTGGTGTCCTAGCACCGATCTCTGTGGTACCCCACTAGTTACTGTCTGTGTATAAATGGGTTCCGAGCACCGATCTATGTGGTACCCCACTAGTTACTACCTGTGACGAGCTGGGATCAGAGCACCGATCTCTGTGGTACCCCACTAGTTACTGTCTGTGAATAGCTGGGGCCCTAGCACCGATCTCTGTGGTACCCCACGAGTTACTGCCTGTGAATAGCTGGGGCTGGAGCACCGATCTCTGTGGTACCCCACTAGTTACTGCCTGTGAATAGCTGGGGTCCTAGCACCGATCTCTGTGGTACCCCACTAGATACTGTCTGTGAATAGCTGGAGCCCTAGCACCGATCTCTGTGGTTCCCCACTAGTCACTGCCTGTGAATAGCTGGGGACCTGGCACCGATCTCTGTGGTTCCCCACTAGTTACTGAATGTGAATAGCTGGGGACCTAGCACCGATCTCTGTAGTACCCCACTAGTTACTGCCTGTGAATAGCTGGGGCCCTAGCACCGATCTCTGTGGTACCCCACTAGTGACTGCCTGTGAATAGCTGGGGAACTAGCACCGATCTCTGTGGTACCCCACTAGTTACTGCCTGTGAATAGCTGGGGAACTAGCACCGATCTCTGTGGTACCCCACTCGTTGCTGCCTGTGAATAGCTGGGCTCCTAGCACCGATCTCTGTGTTTCCCCACTAGTTAGTGTCTGTGAATAGGTGGGGCCCGAGCCCCAATCTCTGTGGTACCCCACTAGTTACTGCCTGTGAATAGTTGGGGCCCGAGCACCGATCTCTGTGGTTCCCCACTAGTCACTGTCTGTGAATAGCTGGGGTCCTAGCACCGATCTCTGTGGTAACCCACTAGTTACTGACTGTGAATAGCTGGGGCCATAGCACCGATCTCTGTGGTACCCCACTAGTTACTGCCTGTGAATAGCTGGGGTCCTAGCACCGATGTGCGTGGTACCCCACTAGTTACTGTCTGTGAATAGCTGGGGTCCTAGCACCGATCTGCGTGGTACCCCACTAGTTACTGCCTGTGACGAGCTGGGGTCCGAGCACCGATCTCTGTGGTACCCCACTAGTTTCTGCATGTGAATAGCTGGGGACCTAGCACCGATCTCTGTGGTACCCCACTAGTTACTGTCTGTGAATAGCTGGGCCCCTAGCACTGATCTCTGTGGTACCCCACTAGTTACTGCGTGTGAATAGCTGGCACCCTTGCACCGATCTCTGTGGTACCCGACTAGTTACTGACTGTGAATAGCTGGGGCCCTAGCACCGATCTCTGTGGTACCCCACTAGTTACTGCCTGTGAATAGCTGGCGCCCTAGCACCGATCTCTGTGGTACCCCACTAGTTACTGCCTGTGAATAGCTGGGGCCCTAGCACCGATCTCTGTGGTACCCCACTAGTTACTGTCTGTGAATAGCTGGGGTCCTAGCACCGATCTCTGTGGAACCCCACTAGTTACTGACTGTGAATAGCTGGGGTCCTAGCACCGATCTCTGTGGTGCCCCACTAGTTACTGACTGTGAATAGCTGGGGACCTAGCACCGATCTCTGTGGTTCCCGACTAGTGACTGCCTGTGACGAGATGGGGTCCTAGCACCGATCTCTGTGGTACCCGACGAGTTACTGCCTGTGACTAGCTGGGGTGCTAGCACCGATCTCTGTGGTACCCAACTAGTTACTGCCTGTGACGAGCTGGGATCCGATCACCGATCTCTGTGCTTCCCCGACTAGTTACTGCCTGTGACGAGCTGGGGTCCTAGCACCGATCTCTGTGGTACCCCACTAGTTACTGTCTGTGAATAGCTGGGGCCCTAGCACCGATCTCTGTGGTACCCCACTAGTTACTGCCTGTGAAGAGCAGGGGCCCAAACACCAATCTCTGTGGTACCCCACTAGTTACTGTCTGTGAATAGCTGGGGCCCTAGCACCGATCTCTGTGGTACCCCACTAGTTACTGTCTGTGAATAGTTGGGGCCCGAGCACCAATCTATGTCGTACCCCACTAGTTACTGCCTGTGAATAGTTGGGGCCCGAGCACCGATCTCTGTGGTTCCCCACTAGTTACTGTCTGTGAATACTTGGGGTCCTAGCACCGATCTCTGTGGTACCCCACTAGTTACTGTCTTTGAATATCTGGTGTCCTAGCACCGATCTCTGTGCTTCCCCGACTAGTTACTGCCTGTGACGAGCTGGGGTCCTAGCAGCGATCTCTGTGGAACCCCACTAGTTACTGCCTGTGAAGAGCAGGGGCCTAAACACCGATCTCTGTGGTACCCCACTAGTTACTGTCTGTGAATAGCTGGGGCCCTAGCACCGATCTCTGTGGTACCCCACTAGTTACTGCCTGTGAATAGCTGGGGTCCAAGCACCGATCTCTGTGGTACCCCACTAGTTACTGACTGTGAATAGCTGGGGACCTAGCACCGATCTCTGTGGTACCCGACTAGTTACTGCCTGTGAAGCGCTGGGGCCCTAGCACCGATCTCTGTGGTACCCCACTAGTTACTGTCTGTGAATACCTGGGGTCCTAGCACCGATCTCTGTGGTACCCCACTAGTTACTGCCTGTGAATAGCTGGGGCCCTAGCACCGATCTCTGTGGTACCCCACTAGTTACTGCCTGTGAATAGCTGGGGCCCTAGCACCGATCTCTGTGGTACCCCACTAGTTACTGTCTGTGAATAGCTGGGGTCCTAGCACCGATCTCTGTGGAACCCCACTAGTTACTGCCTGTGAATAGCTGGGGTCCTAGCACCGATCTCTGTGGTACCCCACTAGTTACTGTCTGTGAAGAGCTTGGGTCCCAGCACCAATCTCTGTGGTAACCCACTAGTTACTGTCTTTGAATATCTGGTGTCCTAGCACCGATCGCTGTGCTTCCCCGACTAGTTACTGCCTGTGACGAGCTGGGGTCCAAGCACCGATCTCTGTGGTACCCCACTAGTTACTGTCTGTGAATAGTTGGGGCCCGAGCCTCAATCTCTGTCGTACCCTACTAGTTACTGCCTGTGAATAGTTGGGGCCCGAGCACCGATCTCTGTGGTTCCCCACTAGTTACTGTCTGTGAATACTTGGGGTCCTAGCACCGATCTCTGTGGTACCCCACTAGTTACTGCCTGTAAATAGCTGTGGTCCTAGCACCGATCTCTGTGGTACCCCACGAGTTATTGCATGTGAATTGCTGGGGCCCTAGCACCGATCTCTGTGGTACCCCACGAGTTACTGACTGTGAATAGCTGGGGCCGGAGCTCCGATCTCTGTGGTACCCCACTAGTTACTGCCTGTGAATAGCTGGGGACCTAG